>NC_079382.1:23155000-23207500 GCF_021018895.1 Seriola aureovittata | reverse complement strand
ACAAGGTGCCTGCTCTGTGACGTCACACACCGTGTGTCTTGTGTAAGCTGCGCTGTGATTGGTCAAACGGGATGTTGTAACTCTGTACATCACAGGTTTAACCCCATCACCAAGACTGTTCCCACGCGCATGAACAAAACCCACAGTCGATATTTCAGTAATTAAAGTGGAATTACATGATGTGACTTGACTCCTGGCTCCGACGCTCTTTTCTCCCACACAAGTTTCGGACCTGAATCCACTCCCAGTGAAGAGCCACGCCCTCCAGCATCACTGCGTCTCTGTTGTCTCTGTCGCCCACTTACAGCGACGGCTTCCCGCGTCACTAAACGGCTGAAAATGTGAGGGGGTGGGGAGATTTCTTTAAATAAGGTCTAAAGGGCAACAAACTTTATACTGAAAAAATAGTAAAGTCATCATTCAGTCAGCGTTACCAAGGAAACCGGAGATGTAGTGGTGCATGTGGGTTATGGGACAGTGGAAATGTCTCATGTGCAATGATGCAGGATGTTTTACTGTAAATCAAAATACTGTTGACTTCATCCATTAAACTGTGTCTCAATAATAATGATTACAGATAAACAAACTGCACCAAGTTGTTTTAAAGGGGATTTTCACTTTTTAAGATTCCAGAACTTTAAATTTGACTATTCCAGGTTAAAACAGATTAAAAAAAATCACAAGAATAATAGAATAAAATGTGTATATAACAGAGAAACTGGGAAAGTGAAAACAAACAGGAAGTATGAAAAAAAAAATCTAATCTGAACATTGCACAACTTTATTTTTCAGGGGCTGAGTTTTCGTTTGGGAATTTAAACTCTTTTCTGTTAAATGTGTTTATTTAGAATCTCAATATAGAAGTGTGTTTACGTGAACACATTAAAGGGTAATTAGGTCGTAACACACTGAAAACTAAAATGTAAAATTCCCCCGGGAGATGTTTTTAGAGCAGTTTGATTTTTGCCAATTAATTTAGAATCAACTTAATTACCATTGATATTTAATAATAATCTTTATTTATTTATCTTTATTTAAATGTTAAATGGTTTAAATTACTGACAGAAAGTGAGTAATTAAAATGAAGGGAGGTCAGCTCAGATCTGGACTAATGAGGAATTAAATCATAAACTCAGCTATTTAGGCTTTTACACTGATAATTATACATTTATCAGCGTTGGTTAGACAGACACACTCTGACACTTCCTCATATTATAAAACAGTTTTTATTACTTGTTCAAACTAGTGGCTCATCCTCCAGATGATAAAAGGTTTGTATAAGTGTAAGCTCTTACCAACAGACACTTTCCTGTACATGGCTGTTTCCACATGAGACCAGAGTCAGTGCTGAGACAAACAGCTGACTGGTGATTTACAAAGAATCTGCCTCCTGGGATTTTAACAGAATTTCATCATATTGCTGCAGCACAACATGTTTTTCTGACAGATAGGAACTACCTGTTCCCGCCCGTCGTGTATTTCCACTTTTACAAAACGGGGCAGCGGGTCGGACGTGAGCAGCGGCAGAGGCAGCGGCAGCGGCAGCGGTAGAGGCAGCGGTAGAGGCAGCGGCAGCGGCAGCGGTAGAGGCAGCGGTAGAGGCAGCGGCAGCGGCAGCGGTAGAGGCAGCGGTAGAGGCAGCGGTAGAGGCAGCGGTAGAGGCAGCGGTAGAGGAAGCGGCAGCGGTAGAGGCAGCGGTAGAGGCAGCGGCAGCGGTAGAGGCAGCGGCAGCGGCAGCGGTAGAGGCAGCGGCAGCGGCAGCGGTAGAGGCAGCGGCAGCGGCAGCGGCAGCGGCAGCGGCACAACAGGGGGATTTCCAGCTCTGTGGCACAAACAGGGGCAAAGACGCTCAGTCACTGCGGAGTAAGAGCAAACAGCAGCACGATGAGAGTCAAACTGTGACACGCTGTCATGCGGCGCAGGCTAATTTGAGCTGAAGTGTGTTTTGGCTGCGTTGAACGTGACTCTGTGCAGCGGCGCTTTCATGGGAAACGGCGTCACCGCACGCGGTTACTCAGCAGATAAAGGCCTGTCTGATGGAACACAGCCTCCATTGTGTCTCTGTGCGTGAGGCGGCGTGTTGACGTGAGGCTCCTTCTCTATTTCAGGGACGCACAAAAATATGATGTCGTCAACATGACAGGCCGAGCGGCGCATCTCCTCCCCGAGTGTGTGACAGTCAGCAGAGGGGTCACAGGGTCACAGGGTCACAGGGTCACAGGGTCACGAGGCGGCAGATGACTGGCAGCTCTGTGTTGAAACTCTGAAACTTACTGGAGGTCAGACTCATCACACACACACACACACACACAACACACACACACACACACACACACACACACTAAACCACATGGCATTTCTCATTTCTCATCATGTGGCTGTTTATTAACCATCTGACTGACACAGTGTTCGAGCTTCAGCTCGTCTCTCTCACTTGTTTTCGGAGAGTGGGGACGAACGATTCTGACGACAGCTGATGTTCATATTTTGTTGGTGTCATTCAGACGCCATCTTGACGTATAAACTACCGACAATCTGGTCGTGAGCAAAAACCAAACGACTGAGAAACGTCACCAAGTCGATCGACCAACGTCTGACGTCTGCTGCCGCTTGTGTGTGACCTGACCTGACCTGACCTGTATGACCCTGTGTAACCACAGATCCTCAGGTGTGTTTTTGTCTGTCCAGACTTTAACCTGCAGGGGGCGGAGCCTGTGGAGTCAGAAACAACCTGTAAATGGACTGAACCTGAGACACAACTAGTCTCAAAGTGCTTTACACTACGAGCCCCCCCCCCCCACACACACACACACACACACACACACACACACACACACACACACACACACACACACACACACTGATGGATCTCTCACCTATATTAAGTTCATTTATGAATCCATATTTAATGTTCTGTATTATTTTATAGAATCGTTCTGTTTTTCAATAAAGCAACTAAACGCCTGTAAATTTACAGAATTTAAAGGTTAAAATCACAATTAAGCAGAATTTAAGATTATATCAATACAATGTTTTTTGATGGTAATTTATTGTATTTTTACAGATTAAAAATGTACTTTTATAGAAAATGTGATTCTTCCTGTTCGTGATAAGAAAGAACGACCTGATTACCGGACGACCCGCTCCACCTCCTCATGCTCCATTCAGTCCTTTTGTCTGTTTCTAATTTCTTGTATTTATTGATTCTGCTTCAGTTTATTGTGATTTCTTTACTTATAAATTCTCCCTCTTTCTTTTTTGCTTCATCATTATTCCTGCAGGATGTGAACAGCGTCGGTGTTTCTCTTCTCAACAGCTTTTTACAATAAAATCCTCACGAGACTAAAACTGTCCCGTGAAACAGCTGAAGAGTCATTTCAGTCTCCGGCTGCGACGCCGCTCAGTGTCTGAATAAAGGTTCATCACATCAGAGCCACTGATTTCTTTCTCACAAGAAACTTTCATCCTGAGGTTTTTGTTTTGTGAGTCACGGTTCAGTAACTCAGCTTCAATAATGTGAAGATTATATGAGGAAGTTAAAACTGTTACACACTGTTCAGACTGATTTAATATTTCATTCTTTTAACCTTTTCATCACCACGACAGGAACAAAACAGCAGCTTCAGTCGTCCTTATAAGGGAAAATGTCAGAGGGTCAGGAGACAAGATGATGTCATCGCTCAAGTCACAGTTAACTAGGAAGAAACACACACACACACACACACACACACACACACACACACACACACACACACACACACACACACACACACACACACACACACACACACACACACACACGCGCGTCTAAAATCAAACCCTGAGCCTCGTCTCAATAACTTTGTTTGAAAAATCATAATTGAATAAAGTTGCTGATTGATTGGTGTTTTGATTGCTCCTCCCTCTCGGCTGCTGACCCTTGACCCCTGTGCTCGTGTGCGACGTCTCTCTTCTTTTCTCTTTGCCTTGCTGCCTTTTTTCCACTGTGTCGTCCTGATAAGAAGCTTTGCCAACGGCATCTTGGGAATTTATTTGTCACTGGGAGAAAGGGGGGGGGGGGGGGGGCTGTGGGAAAATGTGCTGTAAGAGGAAACAACGCTCGGTTACTGAGCTCCATGGAAACATCTGACATTGATCTCATTCATTATTAAAATGTGTGAAAACGTGAGACGATGGAAAGTTACAGCTTTAAGCAGCTCAGTTATAACTTTGTTCTTTTAACAGGTGACTGATCAGACATGTCCCCCCCCCCCCTCCCCCCCAGCAGGTGTACCATCAATGATCCAACAGGTGGATCCTTCATGGTCCAACATATCCCATGATTCATTGCGTGCTGGTATGTACCATTCACTCACTGTTAAAACCAAGGGCCTTAAAACCTTTAGTTTTAATGAAAAGTAAGTTATGTGTTGTCACGGTTGCTAGGCGACAGGACCCGCTCTGGAACGCAACGGTAAGGGCGGGAACAGCTGGTGACAAAGCGAGAATCCTCCACAGACTCACGGTCTGCGATGACCACGAAGGGCCACGCCTTCAAGAGAGCAGTGTAGTTACCTTTGTTGCCATGGTTACTGTAATAACAGCCATGCCTTGGTCAGGTTTAGGAAAAGTGATTTGGGTTATAATGAGGACGTCCTCAACATTAGACAATCTTTGTTGTCATGGTTACTAAACATTGTCTCTTTTTACACTACTACCACGTTTCCCTTCGCGCCCGTCATCATCACTACGACCACTAGATGTCGCCTAGCAACAAAACCCATCTATGATGTCATAGTAACCTGCTGCACAGACGACCTGTGTACAGGAGTCTCATGTGATGCAGTGAAGAACCGCTGACTGAAACTCCCCCTCCTCCAAGAAGTAACAGGTGATGCGTTCAGGTGCTTCCCCTCACCGCCTGTAAAGTAAAACATTAAGTTTCTCAGCAGGATGTTCAAACAGTCGAGCGACGTTCAGACAACCAGCACCAGGTGAACAGGTCATGTGATCATATTAACGTACAAAGCCTCTGATGTATAACTGTAAACACATCAATCAATAAATGAACTTGAACCTTCATCCTCCTGTTGTTTTCAATGTCTTTCAGACAAAGACAACAGTCCAGTAACAACATCAACTGACTTTATCTAATAACTCATTGTGACATCATTAATATTTGTGAAACTGACCTTGGACTGAAGAGATGAGCTGTAACTTCAGGTCGACAGTGATGATGTCACAGACTGAAACCAGCCGTGCGTCCACACGTCGGCGTGGAAAGTCAAATAGTGGTGAGGTCATCACCAGACGTTCCTTTAAAGGCTGAACAGGCGTGAAACTACTTCAGGAGACAGTTTCATATATTCAATAAATCTGTTCATTAAACAACATTCATCCAAAAATTCTATAATTTTATATTTTTCTTATTAATTTCTCATTCATTTTAAACATCTATTTTGGATCTTTATATAATATCAATATATATTGACAGACTGGGATTGATATATATTTATGTCTATAATATAATCATATAAACATACGTATGTGTTAGACATTATCAATATATCACAGGTTTTATATATCATTCTTTTTTTAAATAAAATTTTTGGGAATTCAATATATGTACAGATGAAATTTGCATATGGACACACACACACACACACACACACACACACACACACACACACACACACACACACACACACACACACACGTTTCTAACGGGTTGTTTGTGTCGTCATGTGACAAACCAGTTTCATCAGTCCATGATTCTACATGTTTGTCACATGATCCTGTTAAATACAGGAATCGTTTTTTTTACCTGATGATGTCATCACACACCCAGATCCACTCCATGAAATCAAGTGGCTCATTGATCATCAATCACTAATGAAGAAACAGTGTCTTCCTGCAGATTGCTGAGTCAGAGCTTCATCAACACACTGATGGTTTTCCAACACGCTGGGTCTCTTCCCGCTTCCAGCGGCGGCACGGCGCCCCCTGTTGACACCATCACCAATAACACACAACACGTCCTCTGTGTATGAAATCACGTTTTAACTTTATTATTTATCTCTTTGATAAACGGCTACAAACAGACGTTTCGGCTGTCAATCATTCAGTGATTACACACAGACGTTTACATTCTCACCGACCAACCAGGAAGTAACTCAGCACAACCGTCACCTGATGTTAGTCATCACCTGAGGGAAACTGTCCACTGAATCTGCTGTGGTTAACACACACACACACACACACACACACACACACACACACACACACACACACACACACACACACACACACACAGGATTTCAGCTGCTCATCAACTACAACAGATTCGACATGAATGTTTCCCATCATCTCTGAATGAGGTTAACTCCACCCGTGCGGCACTGAGGTGACATAAATCTGTAGTGTTTGAAGCAGGACTCGGGTCAGACGGTGCAGAAACCCGTCTCTGCCCATCATGACCAGTCCGCTCGGCTGAAACCAGGAACTGGGACACGAAACAAACCTTCCCCTCGGCTCTCTGACTCACACCTGCTGGATCGATCAGTGACTCTTGGTCCTGGTCTCAGGTGACCCTGATCGACCCATCAGCTGAGTCAGGTGTGTTCACCAGCTCTCCACCTGCTGTAAACAACTGCTTTATGCTAAGCTAACTGCTAAAGCAGGAGGAGCTGAACACACATGGACAGAGCAATTGGAGCTGCGACGATGAGCCGATTTACAGATTTACAGATTGTTAATTGGTGAACAGTTTGGATCATCATTAGTAACTTTTTAGGGAAATATTTTTCAGGTATTTTTCACTGTTTTACAAAATTATTAATTTAAAAACGTAATATTTGTTGCATTTAAACAAATAAGACTCTAAATTAATTTCTGCTCTGAGACGTAACATTCATCCAGATTCAGACAAAACACAAGAAGAGAAGGAAAATCACTTTCATCATAATCTGCCAGTTGTGAGAGAAACAATAATAATAATAATAATAATAATAATTCTCGCTCCTACAAAGTAGTTGTTGTCATTAAAGTCAAACTCTGGATGTTCAGCTGTGAACCAGGATGTGACACCAACACACAGAGAATTTGATTTAATTTGAGTTAAAAATGGGAGAAAATAAACCGTAATGAAGTGAGGAGGAGGGTGAGGAGGAGGGTGAGGAAGAGGGTGAGGAGGAGGGTGAGGAAGAGGGTGAGGAGGAGGGTGAGGAAGAGGGTGAGGAGGAGAGTGAGGAGGAGAGTGAGGAGGTGGGTGAGGAAGAGAGTGAGGAGGGTGAGGAGAGAGTGAGGAGAGGGTGAGGAGGAGGGTGAGGAGGAGAGTGAGGAGGAGAGTGAGGAGGAGGAGGGTGAGGAGGAGGGTGAGGAGGAGGGTGAGGAGGAGAGTGAGGAGGAGGGTGAGGAGGAGGGTGAGGAGGAGGGTGAGGAGGAGAGTGAGGAGGAGGGTGAGGAGGAGGGTGAGGAGGAGGGTGAGGAGGAGGGTGAGGAGGAGAGTGAGGAGGAGGGTGAGGAGGAGGGTGAGGACATTCCTACAACAGCAGAAGAAGAACGCCCTCTGCTGGACAAACACCAGAGAAACAGGATTTTAACGCGAGTAAAACATCAGTTTAAACACTGAAGGAACGTTTTTAAATCTGCTCCTCGTTTTATTTTTGGATGATTTGAGATGAGAGGAAGTTTGTTCTGCTGCTGCGTCGTTGTGTTTAGAGGCAGAAAGAGCAACAAGTCATCAACTAGTTGGACTGATACGAGTTTGATGTTTCATTAGGAATAAGACTTGGAGCTGTGGGAGTCGTCCTCCTGTGATTATCTGTTTTTAGAAGTTGTAACATCCTCAAATATCTCACAAGCTGCTGCAGATGTTTTTCCACCATGACAAAAAAAAAGAAAGATGTAAAACACTGACCATCAGCCCCCCCCCCCCCCTGGATTACATGATAAGAAAAGAAATTAACACAGTGCAAACCTTCTGATGTGGAGCCACACAGAGAACAGACATGAAAACACTCACCACTGCTGATAGAAAAGAAGAAAGTCCTAAAACCTGGAACTAATTAAACTCATGTTGTCATCGGCCTCTGATCCGTCACCGCACTTTGACAGTTTCAGCATTTTCCCGCCTCTCGGGGTGAATTTAAAACGACATTACAGGACTCCAGTCCCCCTGATGCGGTGGTCTCCAGGGTTCATCGTGGCAGACTCTGCTGTGACTGTGAACCTGGTGCAGGTGTCTCTCCCTCCTCCACCGCCTCCGTAATCCATCATGGCCGCCGCTCGCAGACGGGACACAGGCGCTCCTGGGAATGTTTTTGTTGTGGACGTTTTCCACCGGCGCAGAGCGAACAGTCTCACAGAGAGGAGGGAGGGGTGAAGCGTCCAAGGCTTTTATTGTTTGTTTCTCACCCCGCTCTTCTTCTTCCTTTCTTCTTCTTCTTCTCGGTTATTTCTGCAGCTCCTGCGGCGCGCTGAAGGTCTCGTAGACGTTGGCTGCAAACTCCTTCACCTGGTCGTTGAGCAGCAGATCCTGTGAGACCGACACAGAGACAGATTCATATTTATTCTGCTTCCGTGCACCAAACGGCTTTTATTGTTGAAATTACAACATTAACTTCCTGTTATTTTGTGTTCTACACTGGAAGAAAGTCTGTTTTAGGAATCAGCCGTCAGGTTTTATCTTCACTGATGAATCTGTTTGTAACTGAACGTGTTCGATTGTGACTCAACAAACAGAGAGACAGAGACACAGGCGACTTCCTGTCTCAGAAGAACATGTGCAGAGCGACGCGGCGGCCGGAGCCGAGAGCAGGTCTGTTGATTTTACCTGAACAAAGTGACTCGGAGTTTCACTGCAGATGGTGTTGATCTGACCGTTGATGATGGGGATGATCTTCGCCAGCGGCAGACTGACCGCAGACAGACTGGAGACACACACACACACACACACACACACACACACACACACACACACACACAGATGTATATATAATATATATAAAATAGTGAAACATCAATCAATCAAAAAAATACTGTATGTAATTTCCTAAACAAGTTTTCAGTACTAATGTAAATATCTTCAGTGTTGACACTAAATATTCTTGAATTTAAAGTTTTCTTCTGTGAAAAACAGAAAAATCTTTAAATCTGAATAAAAACATTGTGACGTTTCCTGTTTGTATAAAAGTTTCTTCATTATTTTCTACAAAAACACAAACCAACACGCTGTGGTTCACCGACCTGCGGGCCGCCGCCCTCTGGTGGCCCATGAAGGGAGTGAAAGTGGGACACAAATCATTTGCAAAACAGAACGATTTTGGTGAAAAGATAAAATTTAAAAAATATATAAATTATGTTTTTAAATGTTTTAAAATTAAATCTTTAAAAACAGTAAAAATGCCACTGTTTTTTTTCCTGGTACTGACGCCCGTCACTGGGATAATCCCATGAACTTTTATGTTGTCGCCGGCAACAAGAAGCGTTAAAAGGAAAGAGACAGGATCTAAAATAAGAAGTGCAGAAGAAGAAAACATCATTCGGCCTCCATATTGTTACGGGTCGGGTGGAAGAGGTTGGGAACCACTGCAACACAGATCAGCAGGTGGTATGGAGCTGTGACACGCTACAGGTGTCGTTCAGGCGGCTCACCTGTCAGGTGCACAGCTGGGGGCGGAGTCTCCGGGAGGCGGGCGGAAGAACTCGGCCAGGTTGTCAAGGAGACGGGAGAAACCGCGGTTCAGACAGGCGTTCAGGACAGTGGTGAAGTCTGGACTGCAGTCACAAACACACGACGCCACAGTCAGACAGTTCACACAGGTAAACACGCACAGGTGACGTGAGGACGGCGCTCACCTGTCCAACATGTCTCTGGTCTCGTTCAGCAGTCTGATGGTCATGCGGTCGTTCTCCGTCAGCCCACACGCCTGCACAGAGGAGAACACGTGTTACACACCCAGCTGCAGCTTTATCACACGCCGCTGTCGACCGTGCTCTCTGCGCCGTCACCTGGTCGGCGAGCGCGTTCTCGTCGTCGGCGAGCATGAACCAGGAGAGCGAGCGCTGCGAGCCGGCCTCCACCTCCGCCCTGATCCAGCTCAGCTGCTGCTCCAGCTCCAGCAGGGACAGACTCTGCTTCAGAGACAGGCTGCAGAGACACGAGGTCACAACCGTTCATACAGACGTATCGTTCAGAGACACAGACAAAGTCTCATTCTTTGGTTCCAGCTTCTCAAATCTGAGGATCTGTCGTTTTTTTCTGTTTCATATGATGATAAATGAAATATATTTGGGTTTCTGTTGGTCGAACTCATTTCTGGGAACTGAAGATGCACTGACACGGATCATGATGTTGAGACACTCACCCTCCCAGTGAGTTCTGCACGGCTTTCTTCACCAGCGTCATCAGCTCTGCCAAACCTGAACAGAGGGAACAGATAATGAACGAGTGACTGAATCTAAAAGTCTAGATGTAACACCGTCTGTATGTTTAACAGCCTGAGATATACAACACTGTGTAAACTCTTCTTGTTCTTCATCCATCAAACCAGCAAATAAATGAGAAAGTCAGAAGACTTTCAATGAATGACATAATAAACCAGGACGACGTGCAGGGATCACAGAGCAGCTTACCATCTCCTAGTAGATGCTGGATACTGGACAGGTACTGCTGCTGGACGTCCGGGGGAGCGAGAGCAGTCTGCAAGACAGACACACACACACACACACACACACACACACACACACACACACACACACACACACACAAATAAACATGAAATATCTTCTCAGATTCCCACAGTGAACCAAACACAAAGATACATCAGATTCACTGCATCAGAGCCAAGTGTGAACAGAAGCTTAAATTTTCTGTCTCTGGACAAGATCAGGAAGTGACATCACAAGACAAACACAGGAGGTCAACTTCACAGCACCTGACAGGTATTTCACATAAAAATGCACAAGGTA
Source organism: Seriola aureovittata (assembly GCF_021018895.1). Taxonomy (NCBI): domain Eukaryota; kingdom Metazoa; phylum Chordata; class Actinopteri; order Carangiformes; family Carangidae; genus Seriola; species Seriola aureovittata. The sequence goes on along the minus strand of NC_079382.1, from coordinate 23,196,550 downwards.
ACTGTAAGAAGAAGGTGAACAACTCTCTCATGTTACAGTCGTACATGTGAAAGCAGCTCATGGAAACATCATGGAGCTCCTCACCGTTCCGTTCTTTCCTACAGAGTTGTCCAGGTACAGATATCCTCCGATGATGTTCAGCTGGACTCTCAGCAGAACCACCAGCATGCAGGTGCTGTACACGGCGACGATGGTGCGAGTGAAACCTGAACGACGCAACACGGTTTTAAGATCAAATAAAGTTTTTAATCCTTCTCTCTCAGTACAGATCATTATCATTATTATTATTATCAGGTCATTAGGTTTGACTTGAGTTTACAGATGATGTCTGACGGGAGGAACTGAACTTACTGATGATCTTTAAATCTTCCCAGATCTCCAGTTTATTGGCCGGTCTGTGAGACAACAGGAAAGAAGAAAAAGCAGCGTTACTGTTGGTTCTACATCATCCAGACTGAGTCACACAGCACACACCCAGTACTGGAATACTTCAACATCAAGAAGGTGATAAAGTGGCATATTTGTGTAAAAATAGTGACGGTATAAAGGAACTCCATACAGTCTAATGCGAATGTGTAGAACTGTGTGTGTAAGTGGGTTGGAAATAGATTGAATCCATTGATTCTGACAGTAACAGACTCTTCCTCTCACTTGGTCTTGAGTAGTGCAGTGAGACTCTCTGAGTTCAGTTGATTGACGATGGCTTCTTTCAGTGGAGGGAGCATGGACAGCACTGTGACACACAAACATTCAAATCATAAACGTTTACTGTCGAGATGCGCTAAATTTACCTTCAAGGAGATTATAACTCAGGTGCGTGAAGAGGTTACCTGTCATGTTGCACGTCCTCTGGTTGCTTTCAAAGTGGAACTGCCTTCTTGCCTGAGCAATGTACTCCGTCGCCTCCTTCTCCTGGAGCTCCCTGATCTTCTTCTGGGCATATTTACCCAGGAAGTACACGCCTGCAGATCACAGACAAACAAGAAGTAGAAGGAATTAGAACCAAGCACAGGAAATAAATAATAAAACTTCGAGACGAATCTGAAAACAATATACATTTTATTAGCACACTTACATTATGATTATTTTCATGCAAAACATATTCTGAATGCCAAAATCAATTCCCTTCTTAAATCTTTCAAAGGCCTAACATATATTTAACAAATCCACAAACTTTCATTGCATATTGATTGATGATTTCTGATCATTAAAAAAATAATTAGCAATTTAGAAAAGACAGAGTTTCTATAAAGCCTCATTAGATAAATCAAACACTTACTGGGCAGCAGTTCAGTTAAAGCCAGTGTTTACTTGTAGTGCTTCAACCTCGCCCTGCATTAAAGCAGCTTAGTGATAACTTAAAATGCTAACAGTTAGCATCCATAAGTGCTGCTCTCATGCTGGGAACGTCACGCCAAACTCCATTCAACTTTCTGGAGATTTAAAGATGCCTTGCTCATAAGCAAACGCCTCAAACAAAATGTAAATAAACATGTTCACTGAATCGTTGCAAGTCATATTTATAATCGGCATAAAAACAACTTTATATACAATATTAATCTTGGTAAAGTGTAGCTTTTGTCATCTGGTTTTGCCTCGGTTATTTTCCAGTAAAATAAACCCTGTAGACGGTTGAATCCAGTAGATATGTTGGAAATCCTGCTGCTTGGTGGAAACAATATGAACCGAATTAAAAAAAACAACCATTTGGATTCTTAAATATTATTAAAATATATTTTAAGAGACACGTACTTTGACTTATAAGTATAAACACATGCTATTTGAGGATTATTTAACGTACTCTGGCGTTCTGCTACAATCTGCTATTAGCACAGTAGCTAACAAGAACAGCAGTTACCTCCAACTACAGCTCCGGCGAAAATAAATTTCCTTTTGTGGCGTTTAACAAAATTCCAGGCAGATGAAAACATCTTCGGACAGAGAAAAGTTCACGAACTAAACCAACAAAAACTCTCGGTACTCTTGACTTCGTGCGGACTATTTTACGGACATGTTAGCTGAAGAGTTTCGGCTGGCTAACATACCGCTGCTAACATGCTAGCTGTCAAAAAAGTGCCCCGATCAAAGTAAGCAGCGTAAATAATACAAGTTCCGGTTGTGAATTTCAAAATAAAACTCTGATTGACCTAAGATATAAGATGGTCGACCCTCAGTCATTTTGAATGAAATGTTTTTCAGAGAAATACAGGTTATAGTGAAATAAAATGTTACTACTAAATAACAGAGACATACTTATAAATGCTTCTGTAGATACGTTTCACCTGCAAATTTAAATCCAAATTTTGTCAAACTAAAACAATCGTCAAAAATTACGGTTTTATTTGGTTGGTAATATTCCCTCACATCCGGTCTACATCTAGTCCGCTGTAATCAACTTGACGCATCGAAAACATCGGCACGCTGCCGTCTAGCAGATCTACTGCGCATGTCTGGAAGTGGTCCGTCCAATATTATCTTCCCCCTCCCGTGTGAATGCGTGGTGGTACGTACGTTGCGGAAAGTGACTAAAATGAGCAGATAAAGTACAAACTCATCGTAATGGGACTGATATGAGTTTTATTGAAGTTAGGTAGTAGTAGTAGTTGCCATGGAAACGCAGGGAGAAATCAAAGCTACGTCAGCGGAGACCTTTTACCCGCGTGATGAAGACATTGAGAAATGGATGGCCAACGCATTTGATATGGTGGGAACATTTTTATTAGATATCTTTAACTTCATATAAAAACGAAAATACGTGTAAAAGAGACGTTTTTTCCGCCACATATTAAACCAGTTTCTAATGACGAAACAAGTGGAGAGAAGTGTTTTAAAGTGTCTTTAAAATTCATAACAAAATATTTGTCTAAAATATTTCCATCATCAACATCATGACGCACCAGTGAGTGTGTTTACATGTGCACCAGCGTCCTGGTTTTATCGCAGTAATCCCAGTTACAGAAACCCGGATATGCAACATGGAGAAGTCCAACAGAAACCAGGATCCTGAGGCCTGTCAACACCTGATCCTGGTTTCTGAACCTTCACAGACAATCACACACCTGGACACTGGAAGAAACATGTAACCAGGAATATGAATAAACGTAAACACACTCAGTGGTAATAACGTGTGAATGTGTTGCTGCAGGCCAAAGACGCTCTGGAGAATGGCGAGGTGCCCGTTGGATGTCTGATGGTCTACAATGATGAAGTCGTGGGCAGAGGAAGGAATGAGGTCAACGAGACCAAAAATGTAGGAAAACTGAAGAATGTGTTGTTTCTGTATAAAATTAAAAATACAAGTTGTTTTCCTGTTTTTATGTCCGAGAAAACTTGAGATGCAGAAATAATTTTTTTCCCCTCATGTCATAAAAACACAAGCGTGTATCGTCTCCAAACACACAGCAGCTACTGCAACATTTAGGCTTACAAATCTAGGGCAGATTTATTGATATTGCACATTTAATTAAAGGTAAAATCAATGAGTTAGTATTTCATCGTACCAGGTAAAACCCCTGGTTGCAGGAGCCGTCATGTCGTTTCTCATGGAGTTTGGTATGAGGTGGAAAACACGACACCTCAGCTTGACATAAGTTTCTCTGCGTGTGACGTGTGTTTGGGTTTTTCCAGGCGACTCGTCACGCGGAGATGGTCGCTCTGGACCAGCTCCTGGACCGGTGTCGCCATAGCAACCTAGATGTGAGGAGTGTGTGCGAGCGAACCGCCCTGTATGTCACCGTGGAGCCGTGCATCATGTGCGCAGCAGCCCTACGCCTGCTCAGTATCCTGCCGGACCTCTGTGTGTGTGTGTGTGTGTGTGTGTGTGTGTGTGTGTGTTGATCATTGTTCCTTCACTTCCTGTCAGACATCCCCGTGGTCGTGTACGGCTGCAGGAACGAGCGGTTCGGAGGCTGCGGTTCGGTTCTGGATGTTTCCTCTGCAGACTTACCTCAGACTGGGAACACGTTCAAGGTGTGTGTTTTTATCTTTTTATCTGTGTGTGTGTGTGTGTGTGTGTGTGTGTGTGTGTGTGTGTGTGTGTGTGTGTGTGTGTGTGTTGTATGGTTAACTGTCACATGGATGAAATGTTTGAGAGTTCACGCGTGTGTGTGTGTGTGTGTGTGTGTGTGTGTGTGTGTGTGTTCAGTGTGTGTCAGGTCACAGAGCACAGGAAGCTGTAGAGATGCTGAAGACTTTCTACAAACAGGAGAATCCAAACGGTGAGTAGAAACTATCTCTTATTCTTTTTCTCTTCTTTCTTTTCTTCCTTTTTTCTCAACTTTTCTTTTTTCTTCTTCCGTCTCTTTCTTCTCCTCTCCTCATCTTATTTCATCTCGTCTTGTTTTTTGTCCTCTGTTTCTTGTTTGTGATCTTTTCTTTCCTCTTCTTCATTAATCACGTCTTTTCATCTTTTCTTCTCCTTCATCATCCTGTCATTTAATCTCTGTATAACTTAATCCTCCTTTTCTGTTCCTCTCTTCTCTAACATTCTTATTCTTTTCTCTGTTTCAGCCCCAAAACCTAAAACAAGGAAGGACTGACATTTTCCATGAGTTGTAGATTTACTTTTTTATATATTGTTTGTATTTACCTTTTCATATTTGCTGTAATGTAATAAATGATGTTATAACTGGTGTGTTGTGTGTTGTGTTCAGACCTCCGCCTGCAGGGGGAGCTGCAGGTCAAATAACTTCACCTTCAACACACTGAACGTTCACACAGGAGAAATTAAAACTCTCACTTTCTACTAAATATCAGCTTTTCAGGAACAACAGCACGATTTGATCTTCCTACAGACCAGAAGAATTAAAAATAAAATTAAAAATATGAAGATGATGAACATCCAGACACGACCGTGTTGTTTCTGTGTCCTCGTCGATTTCTGCTGTTTAGGTTCTTTCTTCAAGTTTCTTCTCCATCTGTAACTGTACAACACACCGCACCACTTCCTGTCACGTGTCTGAGAATGACACACAAGGAAGAGTGTGTGTGTGTGTGTGTGTGTGTGCGCGCCTCTACAGGAGTGACCTCATGTAACAGACGCTGACAAAATTCAGATCTGTTTCACTTCCTCTCAGACACACACACATGTACTGTGGTGTGTGTGTGTGTGTGTTCGCTGCAGCTTGCAGGAGTTGAGAACTGAATGTGTGTATAAATACATATATATATATGTATTTATACACATATAGATACATAAATATGTTTGTGTGTATTTCAGACGTCCTGCTTTTTCAGACAAAGCGATGGAGAGATTTTAAACTCTTTCACATCTCCCCGTCTCCTTCCATCCTTTCAGCAGCTGACAACTTCCTTCCTTCTTCCACCGCTTCCTTCCTTCCTTCCTCCACTGTTTCCTTCCTTCCTTTGTTCATTTCTCTTTGTCTCCTTACCTTCCTCGTTTCCGTTGTTTTTCATTTTTTTTACTTCCTTCTTGTTTCCTCCTTTCATATTGTTGCTGTACAACTTCCTTCACCCTTTTCTACCACCTTTATTTTTTCTTCTTCATCCCTTTCTATCTTTCAGTGACATGTTTTACATCCCCCCCTTTTTTTGTTCCTGCTTAATTTCTTCCTTCATTTATCACCTTCTTTCCCTCTTTCCACTTTTTTTTTTACACCTCCCCGTTTCCTTTCTGGTTTTGTTCTTTGTTCCTGTTTCGTTTTCTCACCTTCCCTTCCCTCTTTCATTTCTCCTCTCATTTTTTAAACCCCTTTTCTACTTCTCTTTTCTTCTTCATCCTTCCTTCAATGGACGACCATGTTTTTTTTTCTTTCACACCATTCCTTCCTGTCTTCCTCCTCCTCATCATGTGTCCTTCCACATTTCCTTTATACATCACTTTCTTCCTTTTCTACCGTCCTTTGTTCTTTTCCCTTCCTTCCTCCTTCCTTCCTCCTTCCTTCCTCCTTCCTTCCTTCCTCCTTCCTTCCTCCTTCCTTCCTTCCTCCTTCCTTCCTCCTTCCTTCCTTCCTCCTTCCTTCCTCCTTCCTTCCTCCTTCCTTCCTTCACATCAGTTCCCGGCTTGAACCCTTTTGCTTCTTCCTCGTTGTAAACTTCATCTTCACAGACACGTTCACAGCTTCACAAGTCAACATGAGTTCCTCACACGTGAATACATGTCACTGCGTCACACACACACACACACACACACGGTTACATCACTAATGAAAGTGTGTGTGTGTTTTGTTTTTTTTTGGTGCTGCTCCTCTTTGCTCGTTAGCATGTAAATCTATGCTAATTAATGCAGAGTAGAACATTCCTGAATGTTTTAATGTGTCACCTCATAGTGGAGGAGTTGACGTGCTAATGAAGAGACGACACACACACACACACACACACACACACACACACACAGCAGTGCAGAATTAGCTGTTAAGTGCTAATGAACAGTGTGTGTTGTGTCAAGCTCTCCTCTCCAAACTGACACACACACACACACACACTCACACACACGCACTCACACACACACTCACACACACACTCTCACACACACACTCTCACACACACACTCACTCTGTGGGACACGCTGGAAAGCGGTGTAACGTCACACGTCACGTTGTGTGTGGCTGAGAGAACATCAGTGTTGAAACAAGTTCTTCTTCTTGTGTTTTCATCAGGGAAGCGTTTGTTTGAGTTGCAGGAGGAAGCGGACGGGAGGAGTTTATCTTGTCTTGACAGGAAGTGTTGCGTTGACATGTTTGTTTTTGGTTTCACTGTTAACCTTTACAGTCCAACTCTGTCATCGCTGGGGGAGGAGTGTGTTTCTTCTTCTGTTGTATTCAGTCTGTCTTGTATGAATCTGTTAACGAATCTTTATTATTTCGTCTTTTCCGTCACTTTTTGTCCCTTTGTCCGACCCGCATCCTTTCCTTTGTTTCTCTTTCATCAGCTTTTCTTTTTCTTCGTGTGTTTGTTTTAAACTTAAAGTGAAATCATATTTAAAGCCTCCACATCTGCACAACACTTTGTTTTATTCACACAGGAGAGCAGCGTGTTCAGTTCCTGTGTGAAACCGACTGTTAATGTTGTTACCATGACAACAAAGATCGTCAAAGATGTTGAGAAATTAACTAATTTTAACCCACGATCTTTTCCTGAACCTAACCAAGCCATGACTGTTATTATAGTAACCATGGCGACGAAGGTGGGTAACGCCGCTCTCCGTAATGGTCTGTGTGTTTATTATTGTAACCTTGACAACCAAGGTCCGGTACAGGTGACACTCTTTCGGGAGACGCTCCTGTGGGTTGAATCAGAGGCTTCAGGTTCAGGTTTGAGGACTGGTTGTTTTTTTTGTTTTTTAAACCAGACCAGACCAGACCAGACCAGACCAGACCAGACCAGACCAGACCAGAACAGACCAGACCAGAACAGAACAGACCAGAACAGACCAGAACAGACCAGACCAGACCAGACCAGACCAGAACAGAACAGACCAGACCAGAACAGACCAGACCAGAACAGACCAGACCAGACCAGACCAGACCAGACCAGAACAGAACAGACCAGAACAGACCAGAACAGAACAGAACAGAACAGACCAGACCAGACCAGACCAGAACAGACCAGAACAGACCAGAACAGACCAGACCAGAACAGACCAGACCAGACCAGACCAGAACAGACCAGACCAGACCAGACAGACCAGACCAACCAGACCAGAACAGACCAGACCAGACCAGACCAGAACAGACCAGACCAGACCAGAACAGACCAGACCAGAACAGACCAGACCAGACCAGACCAGACCAGACCAGACCAGACCAGACCAGACCAGACCAGACCAGAACAGACCAGAACAGACCAGACCAGACCAGAACAGAACAGAACAGACCAGAACAGACAGACCAGAACAGAACAGAACAGACCAGACCAGAACAGAACAGAACAGACCAGAACAGAACAGAACAGACCAGAACAGACCAGACCAGACCAGACCAGACCAGACCAGACCAGACCAGACCAGAACAGACCAGAACAGACCAGACCAGACCAGAACAGACCAGACCAGAACAGACCCAACAGCAATGATTCTCCACTCAGACTTTATTAATGTTTGTACTGACATACATGTACCTGTAGTGACCCAGAGGATGAGTAATGATCAGTAATAATCAGTAATGATCAGTAATGATCAGTAATGATCAGTAATGATCAGTAATAATCAGTAATGATCAGTAATGATCAGTAATGATCAGTAATAATCAGTAATGATCAGTAATGATCAGTAATGATCAGTAATAATCAGTAATGATCAGTAATAATCAGTAATGATCAGTAATAATCATGATTAACACATTACTGATGTTGAGTTTCTCAGTAGCTCATGAAGGAATTCATTCACTTTGTTAAATAGTTCATATTACAAACACTGTTTCTGTGTGTGTGTGTGTACCTGTGTGTGTGTGTGTGTGTGTGTGTGTGTGTGTGTGTGTGTGTGTGCCGTCCTCAACGTAACAAAGCAGAAAAAAAGGTTTCAAGCTTCATCTGTCGTTTTTTCCTTATTTACATTAAGCTGATGATGATTCTGTTATTTTCATAGTTGTCGTCATGGATACAGTTCAAAGGTCATTCCAGAGAGGTCGCTTGTTTTCCTGCTGTCCTGGGTGGGCGGGGCTCGTTCGCCCTCCTCTGTCCGACCCAAGCCGATTGCGAAACCCACACAGCCGAGGGGGGGGGGGGGGTCACTCACCTTTGACCTTTTCTGAGAGAAAGAGAGAGTGAAGTCAGCAGACAGTGTGTGTACCTGTGTGAACGTATGTACCTGTGTGTGTGTGTGTACCTGTGTGTGTGTTTGTGTGTGTGTACCTGTGTGTGTGTTTGTACCTGTGTGTGTGTGTGTACCTGTGTGTGTGTTTGTACCTGTGTGTGTGTGTGTACCTGTGTGTGTGTTTGTACCTGTGTGTACGTATGTACCTGTGTGTGTGTTTGTGTGTGTACCTGTGTGTGTGTGTGCCTGTCTGTGTGTATGTACTTGTGTGTGTGTGTGTGTGTTTAAGTGTGTGTGTACCTGTGTGTGTGTGTGTGTTTATGTGTGTATGTACCTGTGTGTGTGTATGTACCTGTGTGTGTACCTGTGTGTGTGTGTGTACCTGTGTGTGTACCTGTGTGTGTACCTGTGTGTGTGTATGTACCTGTGTGTGTTTATGTACCTGTGTGTGTGTTTATGTGTGTGTGTATGTACCTGTGTGTGTGTACCTGTGTGTGTGTATGTACCTGTGTGTGTTTATGTACCTGTGTGTGTGTTTATGTGTGTGTGTATGTACCTGTGTGTGTGTGTGTGTGTGTACCTGTGTGTGTGTGTGTATGTACCTGTGTGTATTTATGTACCTGTGTGTGTGTGTGTGTGTGTGTGTGGTGTGTGTGTGTGTGTACCTGTGTGTGTGTGGTCCCAGATGTAGCTGTTGAGGATTTCCCCAAGCACGTAGAAGACACAGATCACCACCGTCATGGCGCTGAAGAAGACGACTCGAGCCAGCGGGGTGATGCGCTCCAGCACCGGGTACACCCACACACCTGTCACCTGGTGCACCCAGCACGTCCTGGGTGGGCGGGGCCACACAAAGTTCAGGTTCAAGTCTTTTAAACCACCTGCACCAACCTACACCTTCATTATCTCATATTACATGAAGCTACACCATGACGTGTGTGTGTGTGTGTGTGTGTGTGTGTGAAACAGGAAACATCAGGTACCAGAGGATGTATCCCACGCCGAAGCAGCACACCGCCGCCACGCCCCACGTCCTGCTGGGATACCGGTGGTGGGTGGTCCGCATCTCGATGATGATGAAGGGGAGAACAGTGGTGTGCTGAGAGACAGAATGAGTAAATATTAATCCTTCATTCCTTACAGTTTGAGTTAAAATGGTCACTGAAGTATTTAAGGTTTTCTCCTTATCTTGGTCTCATACTTAAGGAATCACTTAGAGTCAGTTAAACTCAGCGACCGGGAGAACCTGATGGACACCTTTACCCATCAGGAACTGATTGTACATTATAGATTTGATCGGCAGTCGGCAGGAAAATGGAAACTGTAGAATTTTACCACTGTAAAATCTCTGAGCGAAGGAGAAATTCAACCTTCAGGGTCAAAGTAAAGGAGAAGACTTTAGGTGTTTTGTGCAACCGGCTCCTGGTTCTGAACCTGGATTCTGGATCAAGATGAAGTGACTTTGGACAGACAGGAGGCGGAGCTGGAGGCGGAGCTGGAGGCGGAGCTGTTCCTCAGTATCACTGTGATAAACTGTGTGTGGTAGTTATCATTAGGACTCAATAAAAGAAGAAACTGTTGAGACTGTGATGAGGTGTGGAACTTAAAGGAGCCCTCTAGTGGCCATTACTGGTGCTGCACCTTAAACCCACAGCTTTTATTACTGAGCTGGAATATCTGACGTGTTTATTATTTATTATTATTATTATTATTATTATCATTATTATTATTATTATTATGTGACAGAAGAATGGACACGTGAACACTGTGTTTTTTACTTTTTAGATTCTCGGCCAATGGATCAGTTTGTTCTCTCTTAATTATTCATTCACCTCTGTGTGTGTGTGTGTGTGTGTGTGTGTGTGTGTGTGTGTGTGAAAGAGAACATCTGTGTAACCCATCTAAACACACAAACACATTTAATGGAGGCCGTGGCCTGTGCAGCTATTTTCTGTGAAGCTGTTTCACACAATCACACACAACTGTCAATCTGTGTCACTGTGTCTTACACACACACACACACAAACACACACAAAACCATACACCTGTCTATATCCTCAACCTGCAACATCCTCTGTACACCTTAAACATCTGTCTTCAGTCAAACATCTGTATTTAAATGGATCAGAGTCTCCTCCAGATGTTGATGTTCACAGTCTGCTTTTACATGAACTACTCTGTTTGTCCACTGGGGGGCACTCACATACAACACACACACACACACACACACGCATAATTGTCTCAGCAGAATTGAGACCTCTTACCTCATTTGCACTCTCAGGAGCACAGCTGTAGATCTGTGTGTGTGTGTGTGTGTGTGTGTGTGTGTGTGTGTGTGTGTGTGTGTGTGTGTGTGTGTGTCTCAGACTGTTCACCCTGAGTGAAGTCAGGCTGCTGAACTCTTTAGTCTCCAGCCTTGTTATGTTACAGTGAGAAAAACAGCGGCTGGGATTCTTCCATCCTTTAATTGTTCCCAGACTGAACTGATGGAAACTCGGTGGTTTGATGCCGTTGGGTGCGGGAGGTGTAAATGTGGCCCAGCGTTGGGCCAGGTTTGGGTCAGAGCTGGTTATAATCCAGGGTTTTCTCTTATTACACCTCAGATAAAGAAACTAGCTTCAGCTCGTTTGCTTATAGTTTAACATTGTCTCCTCACGTCCACTACATGACATGAGTGGGAGGGTTTAATACACTAACACAGTTCAGCAACAACAGGTTGCTGAGCCAATCAGAAGAGAGGAGGCTCTGAGCCTCTCTTCTGATTGGCTGACTGTTTTCTGAGTGATCCAATAAAAATACATCAGATTTCAGGTAAAAACACTCAGAGAAACCAAATCCTGCAAGGTTTGTATGGTGGGTACAGGTGGGCGGGGCTTGGTGACTGCTTTGTTGTGACATCACAAAGTTCCAGAAGTCCTGACGGCTGGTTTTAAGGCTCAGTTTCTGAATACAGGCTGTGTGCATTTCTCTGTGGACTGAGGCTTTGATACTTTCACAGTATTAATATAGAAGCTAGAGCTGATCTATAATCACACTACACATGGACACAGACCTTTACACTGGAGGAGCTTTAAGTTTTTTCACTAGTCTTGGTTTCTGTCCAATGTTGGATCTAAATTTTGTGTCAGAGGAAGAAAAGTGTTCAAGGAAACACTCAAGTCTTTATGCCACAGGAGGCCGAGTCGACGAGAAACAACATCAGGACAGAGCAGCTCTCTCCCCTGGGGTCTTAAATTCTAGGTTTCCCTCCCATCATTACACTGTACACACACACACACACACACACACACACACACACACACACACACACACACACACACGTCCTGACGCTGCAGTTTTACCCAGAGTGCCTCAGTGGAATTCCAGTCTCTTGGTCGTGTTTAAGTTTAGTCTCTGTTGAGAGGACTCGCCGCTCGTAAATAATACTCCCTTTATTCTCACTGTCCCTCTCTCTCTCTATTTTTGTTTCTTGGTCTCTCTCTCTCTGTTGCCCCCCCCCACCCCCAACTGAGGTTTGCGGTTTCACTCCAGCAGCCAGCTTTTCTGCCTCTGTGGAAAATCCCACCCCCCCTCTTGGGCAAACAGCAGTGGTTTGATCCTGCGGTCTGGGGCTAAAAACGGGACAAACCATTTCACGCAGAGATACATAGCTGGGGGTGGGTGGGGTCACATGGCTGAGGGTGGGGTCACGGGGGTCAAACATTTTCCACTGTCGATGAAAACAACTGAAACTGATGCATCAGAGACGGATTTACTGAGAGAGGAGGTTCAGACGCAGAGGAACCAGCCCAAACGACAATCTGAAACACTGTCGGCTGCATCAGCACTTCCTGACTAAACAGACCTCAAAGGCTGCTGATGCTGGTCTGCTGATCAGCTGATCACACCTTTGGAAACAACTGACTCGAATAGAGTCCCGCTCCCTCTGAACCTTGACAGGTCTTTCATGTCATATCAGTTATCATAATTATGAGGCTCTGACTCATAAATAACGTTTACGTCAAACTCCATTTCATAACTCCAGCTGAGAAACTCCTATACAGAGTACAATACAAAGTCCAGTTGATCATATCTATCTAACTCGCTCTCTCTGTATTGACAAGGTTTCAGGTTTATTTAGCCCCGCCCCCTTCCCCACAAGTTGACTGGATTGGTTCCTTAGGTTTGTGACATATGAAACCCTGGCTGTCTAAATCTGTTTTTATGAGACTTAAAAAGTGCATTGTCTCTGTTATAATAACAAGGGGATCTGCGCTCTACTTACTATTTTAAATTAAAAAAAAAAAAATTCACATTCAAAAAACAAAATTCTGTGAGAAAACGAGTACACAGCACGCTGTCATGTGCACCCTGACTGACAGGCACACAGGGCGGTAAACAGACTGAGCGTGCAGGTATAAACAGTTTTGTTGTACGTTGGCAGTATATCAACAAGTAGATTCATCTATCGAGCTTGATGTTAGCTAGTGTCACCACGTCTCCAGTTTCAAATCAAAAGCCCTCTGCAGAGTTGTGTCATTGTGACTTTATGACATTGAATCGGCGGCAAAATCTTTGAAAACATTTGTATCTTCACTAGAATCTAAAATAAAGTTTTTACAGAAGATGGTGAAGATGAATCCATTGGTGGGTGGCTCAGGGTTTGAAGCAGAACTTGTCGCTTTGTCCTGCACCGCTGCACCGATAAAGCTTTTTCAACTGAACTCTACTTGAACCTTGAAAATCAAATGAAAAGTCTCCTGTTGACATTTTTCTCAACTGTTTTCTGACTTAAGGAGCTTATCACGTCACAGAGGGACAATCCTGCTCCACTTTCTACAGAGTCTGCCCTCGTCTTACCCTGAGCACAGGGTGCAGAGAGACAGGCCGGGCGTTATTAGTTTCTGTTTGTACAATCACAGTTCACAGATAACAACAATTACATCTGGATTTCTGTCATTTTGATGTATTTAAAAGAAAAAATACTTATAACACTGTTGTGTCTTGAAAGAAATCTTCACTTTAAGTTTCGATTAGAGCTAAACTGATGAATCGGCCAATATTAGCTCACTGCTCACTGAAAGGTGTCACTTATCTCCTCTATGATCTCATGTGTTTAAATTAATACTGATTTAAACTGACAATACATTAAGAATCATCATGAAGAACCTTTGGTGTTTGATGACTATTGATTACATATATATATATATATATATATATATATATATATATGTCACTAAAAATAACACAAGTTGTCAAGTTGTCAGAAACACAGAGTGATGACAACAAAGCAGGGGCAAGAGAGGAAGGTTAAGTGAGGATGCTGATCTGCAAGAGTGAATGTGAGTGAATGTGAGTGAATGAGTGAGTGAGTGAGTGTGTGAGTGAGTGAGTGAGTGAGTGAATGTGAGTGAATGTGAGTGAGTGAGTGAATGAGTGAGTGTGAGAGAATGTACCCAAACCGACAGTGATTCACCAGATGTGAACGAACAGCTGATTATCGGCCAGCAGAGCAGAGAGCATTGTGTGTGTGTGTGTGTGTGTGTGTGTGTCACAGGTCAATGGCGTCAGACTCAGTGTGAGACTAACACACACACACACACACACACACACACACACACACACACACACACACACACACACACACACACACACACACACACACACACACACACACACAGAAACACTTAGCTATGCTTGTGAGGAGACAGTAACTCATTTAACTGTGGAACTAAAAAACAAAAAATGGTAAAAGTTGAGTTTTTGTTTTGATCAGTGTTTTTCTCTTAGTAACCGACACTGAGCAGAAAAGGACCCCGCCCTGAATCAGTCTGTGTGATGCTGGAAGAAACTGAGAAAAAGGGTTTAAATACTTTGTCAGAGGAAAAGAAAATCTGTCTGCTGTCAAAGGCTCTTTAGTTTGAAGTAAAAACACCAACCATCATATTTCAGACCTGTCAACACGACGTGTATTTACCTCTTCAGGCCTCTACAGCTTTTCAAATCACACACTCTGATCATAGCTAACCTGTGACAGAGGCTCCACAGGACAGTGTATATGTCTGTGTCTAAAGTTGGGAATCACTGGGTTATCAGATAAAGCTCAGTCATTCCCAGTACGAGTAAACAGAGGTGTGTAGTGTCACTGGTTGGTCGGCTGAGTGTCGGGGTTACCTGATTGGTCGTCGCTCTTTCAAAATGATTTTGTGCAACAAACCTTAGCGTCTTTCCGTAGAAGAGGAACACCTCTCACACAGCGGCTGATATCAATGAGCTTCTAACTCAGTCGGATGAAACCAGCTGACACTAGACTGGACGTAACTAGGACGCTGAAGGTTTGGTCGAACTTTTGTTTTTGCTTCTACTAAAAAGCTTAAAGCTCCATCCAGTCTAAAGGTCTCTGTCCATGTTCAGGTTCTATATTAATACTGTGAAAGTATCAGTCAGCCAATCAGAGGAGAGGCTCAGAGCCTCCTCTCTTCTGATTGGCTCACAGACCTGTTGTTACTAG
Source organism: Seriola aureovittata (assembly GCF_021018895.1). Lineage (NCBI taxonomy): Eukaryota > Metazoa > Chordata > Actinopteri > Carangiformes > Carangidae > Seriola > Seriola aureovittata. The sequence goes on along the minus strand of NC_079382.1, from coordinate 23,181,350 downwards.
AGCTGCAGGGAGAAGCCTGAGAGAGGAGATGTAAAACTACACTGAGATGGTTTTTATATCTTCTGATGGATCAACACTTCAAAATAAAACACAGGAAAAGAAGAAAACATGGAGCTTTAAAAGTCGTATCCTGTCTGAACTTTTATCGGAAGTGTGATTAGCTTCATATCTGTTCATCTACATTCACAGTGAGGGAAGAAGCTGCTTAACTTCAACCTCAAACTCAATAACAAACTGCAGCGGCTGTTAGAGGAAATAAAGAATGGAAGTTAATGAGTTTTCAGGAATCACATCAAGTGCATAAGTATCAGATAATGGAGCAACAACAAGTCTGCAGTCAATCTTCACTTGTTCTCTTTCAATTACTCCACTGGCAGCCCCGCTGCATCTTTTCCTCTCGTTCGCTCAGCATCGCTCGACCCCTCCCTCCTCCGATGGGAATGGCGACACGGTTGCCGTGGCAGCCAGCATAAACAAACAACAGCGATACCATGGAATACCGCAAAATATTTACAACCACTGGACACACACACACGCGTCTCTCCCATCGCACACACAATGTTACACAAAGGCCTGCGCACGTGCACAGACCTCCTCACGTTTTCTGTCTCTAACACACACACCACACACACACACACACACACACACACACACACACACACACAAAAACGGCCGTTGGTGGTGTTCTAGTTGTTTTGGTCCTTGGCGACGGCGCCATAGCAACCACTCAGCTTATTACATCACCTCCTGGAGTAGGAGAAGAGACACCAAACAGACGCACAAGCTGTCTTTGTCTCTTTCGATTTCAGAGTAGTGTTGTGGGATTAATAGTTTAAAAACATGACACACACACCTCCTCACCTCACGCCGCTCTGCGGACGGCGCTCTGGCTCAAGGAAGTTTGATGAGGAGGTTTTTTTGCATACTGCAGTCAGGGCGCTGGAAAAATGTTGAGATAATCTCAGCGGCTGATTGAAACGCACACACAGCTGACGGCGTTATCAGTCAGGTGACAGGCGCGGTGTGTGTCAGTCGCTGTCTAAACATTAGATTAAACCCGCTTCCTCTAGATGGTGAATCAAAGCCAACGACCCGCGAACAGCTCTATTCAAATCCAGAGGTTCACCAGCTCCGAATCTGACCACTGATAAGATAAGAGCTTTATGGAGCTTATGATCCACTGATATGAGTAATGACCCAAGCAGGACTCATTTTACATGTCCTGCCATGTAGAACATATATCATATACAAACATTATATAATATGAGGATCCATCAATCAATTTACAGCCACTGATCTGACACCAGAGCCGACGTATATGATGTAAATGCCTTGACCTGACCAACATGAACTGCGTGTAATGTATAGGAACAAACACATGTTCATTTACTACTGCACGCAAAAATTAATGAGACGCAGGAAACTGGAAAAGATGAAAGGAACGTCACATCTGGGATTTATTTAGAGATGATTGCTGAGTAGGTTCAGGTTCTGAGGTTTTGCAAAACTGGACCAGGAGCAGGACTCTTATATAATCCCCCACAGTGTGTCTGCCCCAAGCAGAAACCTCTGAGGATGAAACATGAAGAACCAGAAGCTGCAGTTCCTCTAACGACCACTAGAGTCTGGCTCCAACAGTGAGTCAGTCCCCATAGACTCCCATGTTAAAATGTCCAACTTTACAGCAGAAATAAACATGTTTACAGCCTGGTACAAAAACTGTTTTGGTCTCTAGAGCTGATTTCCTCCTTCATGACACCTGTTTATATAACTCACCTGTTTATATAACTCACCTGTTTACATTTTATTAAGGACTAAAGTTATGGAGGATTGAGGGTGTTGCCTCTTTGAGTGACAGGTGTGTGAGCGTATGCACCAAAGTCTCAGCTCCACACACGCCCCTCCTCTTTGACTATTTATGCATTAGCTGGGAGTTAGGGGGCGGAGTCAGACACTGCAAAGATGGCGACGGTGGAGCAGCTCACTCTGAGCTTCAGAAACCTGTGAGTGAAGTCAGAGGCGACGGCCATCTTTGTTTACAGTCTGATCTGCCCTGGGGTTTCCTCCCTGTTTGTATTAATAAAAGGACTTTTAATATAGTAATTGAATATGTTTTAACTGTCTTTGTATTGATTGATTGATTGAATGATTGACTGCTGTTAGTTTATCTAGTTTATGTTATCCTTCTGGTTTCAACAGCATCATTGATGTCATTTATTACTGTATAAGTTATGTTCTGTAATGTCAGTGCTCCATGTTGCTGCTCGTATCGTAGAGATTCACAGATTTTTAATCCCAGTGAGGCATGTTCCTGGTTAAATTTAAATTAATTATTATCATATCCGCTCACTCTTCACCGCTACCGTTCGGTACAACACCTGTATCAACCTGCCTGCTGCGCAAATATGAGGCAGTGACCCGTTTCTATTGACGACGGGTCAGTGAAGTGGTTTCATTAATGGAGACAACGAATCAGTAAATTGAAACAGAAAACTCACCATGCCGTGGTTGAGCCACTGAGGAATGAAGTTGTCCAGTAGTCTGGGGTAGACCAGGTCTCTGTCGTACAGGTACAGACTCCAGAACGTAAAGACCACGAACTTAAAGAGACAGAAAGAAAAAACACAAACACAAAGTTAGTGCTCATCAGTCCTTATACAACACATGTTACCACCAAACAGCTGCACACAAACCCTGAGATGAAAGATGAGGAGACTGGTGCTGTCTCTCAGCCTTTCTTCTAGACTGGTCAGTAAACAGCTGTTAATGCTAACGTTAGCTACGTGGCAATAGCAAAAACTTAGATGTAGCGCCTTTAAATCTTGGCACGCTAATGTTCACATTAATCCGAACCCAAAGCTAAAGAACCAAAGCTTGAAAACATGTCTAATTTAATTGACGTAAACACCCTGAGGCCAAACTTCACAGGTTTTCCCTCCATAAGTAGCAAAGATTCATCGTCTCGCATCACAAACCCACTAACATGGCTGCTGACATTTAGGTTTTTTTTGAGGCCCAGAACATCCTGATGGTCGACCACCGTCTGTCCCACACTTCCTGAACGCACCATAAGCGAACACATCCTTGGTCTAATGTATCTCCAGCAGCCGGGTTGGACCCGGGCCAGACCATGTTATGTAGGACGGGGGTGGAATTACCTGCCCGTCATCTGGGTTCCAGTTAGAGGCATCTGAACCAACACCCCCCCCCATTGTACCCTGACCGGCATGTTCTCTGCTTTCAACAGGCCGGTGGTGGCAGGAAACATACACACACACACACACACACACACACACACACACACACACACACACACACACACACACACACTTCATTCTTGTATGCCACATATTTTCCACACTGCTAGCTGCCCATATGGACATGCACGCACATATATGTATAATATATGCACCTGCACACTCACTACAACACACACACACATACACACACACACACACACACACACACACTCTCTATCCATATCAGTCAGACTAGGTTTCCAGACATTAGCTGTGGTGATAATCATGTCTATTGTACTGTGTGTAAACTGAACTCTGTGTCCAACTCGTGGCACCACGCCAGCTGACTGGGTCTATAGGTGTGTGTGTGTGTGTGTGTGTGTGTGTGTGTGTGTGTGTGTGTGTGTGTCAGACAGAGAAGATGTGTGTTGTAGCATTGACGGTGCCAGCGATCTAACTGGCACTGATGTTGCTCGGGGCATTTAGCTATCAACCGTGTGTGATTAGAGTGTGTGGGTGTAGACTATGCATATTCATGACTGTGTGTGTGTGTGTGTGTGTGTGTGTGTGTGTGTGTGTGTGTGTGTGTGTGTGTGTGTATGTGTGCAAGTGTGTCGAAACTTAGGATATGGTTGCTGTCAGACAGGTTCCTCAGTGCAGTGCCACAGGGCAACTTGCCAACTGAAATCTTGAATAGAAGTGTGTGTGTGTGTGTGTGTGTGTGTGTGTGTGTGTGTGTGTGTGTGTGTGTGTGTACCATGTGAGTAGTGTTGTGAGAACAGCCTGAGGATCAGACAGAGGTCACCGTCTGGCTGTCTGAAGCAACACACCGTTTCCTCTGTTCCGTTTATTCACAGTGAGATTTAACTGAGCTGCTGAAGGTCCACACTCACACAGTGGACACACCACACCTGTCCACACCTGTCCACACCTGTCCACACCTGGTGTTAACATCCATCTCAGGTGATCAGATCACAAGTGGACAGCTCTGAGTTCAGGTGTGAACGCACACGACACGAATTTGAGATCCGATTCAGACGTGGTCTGGACCATGAGACCGCATACTTTTAGCATTGTGAATGTGACCTGGGTCACACCGAAGGACCGCCCACTCTACTGACGTCCTCTGAAGGACCGCCCACTCTACTGACGTCCTCTGAAGGACCGCCCACTCTACTGACGTCCTCTGAAGGACCGCCCACTCTACTGACATCGCACCACACCTCCTTGCCTCTCTCTCTCTCTCCTAGTTCTGGAGATATCGCGTTCACAAGGACAAAATCATGTAATTTTCATCCAATCAATAAGTGGACGTTTGTGCCAAATTTGTTATTGACATACCGTGTTCACAAGGCCAAAACGGTGTCCTGACCTTTGACCACCAAAATCTCTCCATCCCCAAATATTTGAAACTGTACCTAAAGTTTTTTTGGTGGATGTTACAGAGAGAAATTATGAATTAATTAATTAATCAGGTTATTTTGTCCGTAAAGAGATTTATTTTTACAGCTGCTGTGGCAGGTTTCTTGTATATTAATCAATCAATGATCTTAATTAACCATTACTTTGCTCTGGAGGGATAAATGTTGTTGACCTTTGACCTACAGACATGTTGTCTAACTGACCACACACACAACACGAACATGTCAGTGGGTCTAAACTGACAAAGCCTCTTCAGTTACGTTGCTGTGGAATCAGTGTAAACAGCTCATGTCTGTTTATTGGTGATTATTGTCACCTCTGATTGATCTCTCCGTTGTTTTCTTCCAATAACTGATTATTTGTTTGGACTATAAATGACTGATTTTAATAAAGCGGCGTGTTTGTTTGTGGATGGCCCCTGGAGTGACCTTTTATATAACTCAGAGATGCTGCTGAATAGTTTATTGTTGTTGTTAAGTAAAGCCCTCAGACTCGGCCTCGGGCTAACTGCACCATGTGACAAATTAAAAAGTCTGAATAAAAAGCGTCTTGTCTCACCGAGGTCTAAATGTATCGTGACTTAAACAAGGACTTTCAAACCTGACTGTGTTTTTTATGGGACTTATAAAAGAGGAAACCAACATTCAGGCCATTTGACACAAAAAATTTCCATAATTAGAGGTTTGTAGGAAACTGCTGTCACCACCCTGCAGAGGAGAGGAGAGAGCTGATTATACTGCAAACACATTACTCAAGCCTTTGATTCCTGCAAGCCAGGCTGATCCTACCCCAGGCTGTGTGTGTGTGTGTGTGTGTGTGTGTGTGTGTGTGTGTGTGTGTGTGTGTGTGTGTGTGTATCCATCCAGCTCACCGCTCCGACAGGGAAGGCCAGCACGGCCATCATCCAGTCCCTCAGGCCAATCAGCTTCCTCAGCTGCCGCTCCTGCTCCCTGCTGTCGCCTCCCTTCGTCAGCAGACTGGACACATCGATCAGGACGCACACGCCGAAAAACACCGCCTGGATCACCTGCACGAACACACACACAAGCACAGAGAGAGTTCAGTCCGCTTTTTAACGTGACAAGCGCTTCACAGAGCGACGAAGGAAGAAAGAAAGGAAGAGCTTCGACTGTAAATTTTTAGCAGTAAGAAAAGAGGGAGAGAAGAAGAGTTCAGAGAGGACAGGATGAGCAAAACACTGCTCTGCCATCAAAGCCATCATTACATTTCATGGAGCAGCCACTTTTTCCTACGCCTGCTTCTCTTTCACTCAGTCGTTTCAAACATTATCCCAAAATCATTTGGGAGGCTCTGAGCCTCCTCTCTTCTGATTGGCTCACTGACCTGTTGTTACTAGAGCTGCAGAGAGAAGCCTGAGAGAGGAGATGTAAAACTACACTGAGATGATTTAAATATATCTTCTGGTGGATCAACACTTCAAATAAAAGTATAAAATATGGAGCTTTAATGCTGAAATCCAATAAACACAAAATCATGTGGCACCTTTAAAAGGGAGCGAGGCAGTCGCCCATCACCTAGCAACAGCGCTCTCAAACTAAATCCACTTGAATGCCAAACATATCCTGTACTTGACTTCCCATGTTAAAGCAGCACTTGTGTGTGAAGGCAGCAGATATTGTTGCTTCTGCAAATGTCACGAACACGACGTGACCTCGTCCACGTCTGAATAAAAGGGAAAGAGATTTTCATCAGCTGTACTTTTCTTTTCAAAACAGCAGGGACGCTCCAAAAAACATGAATATTTTAAAGAATCAGCAGAAAACTTAGCATCAAGTATTTCTAATTATTATTATTGTGGCTTATATAATTAAAGCTGCCGTCTAAAGAGCTGAGTGCAAATAAAACCGTGGATTAAAAGTGTGTTTCATCAGATCTTATGGATGAAATACAGTTTTGTACTCAACTCTTAAATATTAAGCACTATTGTGAAAACTGTGCTGCCATTTTAACGTTTCACAACGAAACAGGAAGTTGTTATAATAATAAGAGTTATACTCTTATAAAAAGCAGTGCATACGCAGTTATACTCATAGCGCCACCTAATGGCAATAGCATCCACTTCAAACTTGGTCAGAAAATACTTACAGACCTTGATGTTACTTTATTGTGAAAGTTTTCACCATGAAACAGGAATTTGCTATAACTATAATATACTTTGGGGCTGTCATCAACATCTGCATGCTACTATGACATCATTGTCAGAGCGCCACCTGTTGAAAACAGGAAGTAAGTGAGTGATAATCATTTGATTTATATGATGTTTTCACTCTTATATTGTGAATCTCAAACTGAGGAGGAGCTGTCGTTGCCGTTGAGTGGACCAGCTCACTGTTTTAACCTCCGTCTCTGTGTAATGAAACACTCCCATCAATATGTTCACAATGATCGATCTGACCTTCTTTTCCAGAGGAAGATGGAGAGGATGCACACACCCATCCCCCACCCCTCCTCTACCTCTGGGAGGATCTGGTGTCGCCCAGTGGGTGAGGGAACGGCTGGATGTTGGGAGGCATTTTAAAGCTATCAGATGCCAGTTCATATATATATATATATATATATATATATATATATATATATATATATATGTGTGTGTGTGTGTGTGTAAATCATCTTATTGTCAGATTTAACGCTGCGACCCTGTCTAACGTAGCTTGTCTGCTACTTAGCTAGTGGCTCTCTATGAGAACTCAGCTAGCGATGATGCTCTGAACGCTAACAGCACGCTCCATCTCTTCTCTCAAATATTTGTGAAATGGATCTAAAAGCAATCGAGTCAGTGCAGCACCAATATGCAGGATCTCATGTTGCACACACACACACACACACACACACACACACACACGACTGAGAGCCAGATGCTGTAGCGGTGTGTGTTTCCTGGCTGCTGGTGTTTACAGGTCATTAAAAGCACAGTTAACCAGGAGGAGAGGTCTAATGTGGAAAATATGACACAGCTATTTCTCACGCTCACACACACACACACACACACACACACACACACACACACACACACACACGGTAAGTATGCACTTCAGAGGGGATTATTTTGCCTTAACTGAAACACATAATGATGTTTATTAGCCTTTTGGGCCAATTATCAATCAATATTTTATTAGATACATATGAGTTATTATCATTAATAGTAATAAATATCAAAGCAGAACAGTCGTAATAAGTATAACTGTTGTTATTGTTGTTGTTACTGTTGCTGTTTGTGTTTTTTTATTTGCTTTTTAAAGCCTGTAACAAAAACTTTTCCAAACTAAGGACAAAACCAAACGCTTGTGTTTGTATCACAGGACGAACCAGCAGCTTCATGAACAGAAGTGTAACATCCGTGTAAAGAAACAGCAGTGAGCAGCTACAGGGTTTATAACTCTGAACGCCTCACAGCGCTCAAAGAAAAATAACCAGAGGAGAAATAAGTCCTGAAATAAACAAAAATAAAACCATGAAAGGTGAATTGATTTGTTGTTACAGCTAGCTCTTGGCTCATGCTAAAGCTAACATGCTAACAGAACAGCCTCTTTGTGAACGTTTGTATACATGTATTGTTTCGTATGAATGGGATCTGTTGTGCGTTTGTGTCCTCTTCCAGTTTTTGTGTAAACTCCTTGATTTAATATTTCACTTGAGAATCAGTGACACAGGCTTCAGCTGTTACAAAGCTTTTACATGTGTGTTAAAGGGCACTGTTTATTTTAAAGAACCTCAGTGTTGATGTTTATGTTTTACCTTGAATTTAAAGCTGAACAGAAACTACACACATTACATTTGATGCATTTGGTTCTCCTGTGTAATAATGTTCATCTTTATAATTAGGTGCAGTGTAAAGCATTCATCTGTTGTGTGTGAGTACGACAGCTCTTATATATATTATATATATTAAGAGTATTATTTTGTAGCCGTGTACCATATCTATAATAATGAATTCATCTTGAGTCTGTCCCTGGAGTCGTGCCTCTCTCCAACCTTTCAAATATCTGGTCGAGATCTAGTGACTGCAAAATCCATGGCATATGATTCCATCTTTATTTTATCTGTTAATTTCATAATTTTGCTCATTACACAAACCACCCTACATGCAACTCGTAGCAGCCACAAGACAGAAAGGAGCGTTTGGGTGAAATAAACCTTTAAAACTACACAGAAATGCGGCACTGCAGGAACATACTATTGGCTTTTATGGAAAAATATTATTTTAACTTTTAGTGTTTCATGCGTCATGTTTCACTTTCTGCGTTTGTTTTATTCTGTTTATAGTTTGTTTTATTCTCTTTCTTTTCATCTTTCTAACGTTGGGCTGTGACTGTGTCGGTCTGTTTGTTTTTGTCAAGTGTGTTATTGTGTGGACTGTTTTATGAGCTGCGCAGCTGCTGTAAGAACATTTTATAAAGCAAGACCCACCCAGGGGTTATTGATGTTTGATTTGAACTCTTCCTTTGACATTAAAAAATCTGCAATAACACAATAAGATAATATTTTTATATAACCCAAACTGGCAGATTAGGGTGGAATTAACAGTTATGTCACTGTCATCCTTTAGTAGAACAGACTGGGTTGTGCTGAACACGTTCTTTTATTATTATAAATATTATAGATTATAGATTATCTCTATATGATACATTTAACTTTACTGTAGGTCTGTTGTTCCAGGTTTTCTTTAAACTACATCTTTACTGTTACTCTCTTAGATAAAGTCACAGGTAGGTTTGTATTACAGCCACCAGTTTAAATGATATAAAATAAAACATGGCGTCATAGTTTCAGCATTCACCCACAGCTGAACCAGGATTTAAAACTGCATTGATTTAAGTCGCTTTTCTCAACACTGTCATCTTTAGTTTTCACTGTGCAAAGACTTTAAAGTTCAGTCATTGGATGTTTCTTGCCAAAATGCACCTTGGGAGTCGTAGTTAACGCCTACCTGGAGGTTTTTATGTATCTTCGACTTTCTATCAAAGAACCAGATATTCTCTGACTCAGTTCTTACTTTTTTTTTGTCCTGATGATTTAACCAGGAGAGTTTCATGTGGATCCAAGCTGCAGAGAGAGCTCCAACTGTGAGTCACTGAATACTGTCTATGGGAGAAATGAATGGGATTTCACTTCTGGAACCATGAGCGCCATAAATAACGATTCCCACATAGTAACACCATGAAAAATAAATTGACTGTGACTGCTGACTAGGGAAAAATGTCTAAAACTTTAGAAAGTTTTCTTTATCATTATTATTATTGTTATTATAAACCAGAAAATAAAGCCCTGACTGGTGCCTTCTGTGTATGGCAAAACGTTTTTGACAAAACTATTTTATGGAAACTATTTAAATGTTTTTGTACGGTGGCCCTGAGAGGTCAAAGCACTGCAACTTAAGAAAACACAGCAAGTAGACAAAACACAAACAAATTCAGGAAACATCATCAATTTAACAACACGTGCTGCAAATACTCACAACATAACGGAAGTGTTTCCAGGGGGACACTAAAAAGTGATGAACCTCGCTAGGACACACTTGCATGGATGTATTATAGCCGAATACATGTATTATAAATCATCAATGTGCATTTATTGCTCAATGCTTTTAGCCTAAAAAATCACAAAGCATTCAACAACAAGTGCATCCTGCCTGGTTCATCACTGGTTTGAGTCCCCTGGAAACACTTCCTTTGTTGTCTGTGCTATTTGCTTGTGTTGTGAGTATTTGCAGCGCATGTGTTGTCAAATTGATGAAGACGTTTTCTGTATTTGTATTTGTTTTGTCTGTTTGCATGTGTTTTCTCACATTGCAGCACACTGAGCTCTCAGGGCCACCATAGTTTTCTCTTTAAAAAGGCAAATCGCACAATAAAAGCAAATTAACTATAAATCTGGGTTGTAGCAATGTGAAAACCTCCCTTCAACCACAATTAAGTAAATTGAAGGACACAATTACTGATATCTACAAAATGGAGATAATAAATCACAGGATTAGGAATCTAGCAAAACTATTTGACATAAGATGGAAGATGATCCAGAAAACAAATATGATACAAAATAATATTAATAAAAAACAAATTAATAAAGGGAGAGGGTGAAAGAAAAGGGGGGGCAGAGGGAGGAGAAAGGAATAAGAACAGCTGTCTTATTCATTATTATATTATATTTCTCTGTCTCATCTTTATTTTTATTCATTTATTCATCTTCCTAAATTTTCTTGTTTAAATCAGCTTAAGTATGTTTTTGTTTTTTGTTTGTTTGTTTGTCTTGGGAGGGGATATATAAATGAAAACCTCCCTTCAGCAAGGAAACTGGGAAACCCTTAGAGTCAGCAGTGTACGCGCGGCGCGCCCCCGCGCAGGGGAAGCATTTGTGACAGAGGTGCAGTCTGAAGCACTACACCTGTTCCGGTTCAGCCGCCACACACCGAGCTCACCGGTAAACCACGTTGGAGGCTTTAAAGCGACTCCAGACACATTCAGTGTAAATCACCGCAGTTTTACCGCCTCCTTCTTCACGAGCGGTGAATCAAAGACCGGAACAAAGAGGGCGGGAAGCGGAAACGGTGAACGAGCGTTTAAATCCAACGACAGCGAGAAGCGGAGTCTGCAGCGCGGCGAGCATTAAGCTAGCTCACCGGGCGGGGGGCTGTTAAACGGGGTGGGGGGGGGGGGGGGTTTGGTCTTACCAGGTCGATGAAGGTCAGAAACTTCCAGCTGCCGCCGTAGGTCTGGTGTGCCGGCATGTCCAGAGCTTTGTAGTGGCAGAGGATGGAGAAGTACGACATCAGGATGGCGACCCGGAGAACCTGCGAGGGGATCAGCGCCATGATGTTCGCTCCGTGACTGAGTTCACCTTCCCGCCTTTACCTCTCTGCACCGATATCCACCTGTCTCTCCGTCTGCCTTTAACCACGTTTTCACCTGTGTGGACCTTCCCCCCTGTGTCTGCGTCTCCTGCCCCCCTCTGACTGTCTACTGCTTCCGTGTTATGATGATGATGATGATGATGATGATGATGCAAGGGGGAGGAGACCTGTCCTCCTGTCTGGCTGACTACACTACTACAGGGATACAGAACAAGCACAAAGAGGGTGTGAATACAGGTTTTAATTGATGAAACATGATTTCTTTCTAATTATGTTAAATAATAAAAACGTAATTATAATATTAGTACATTATTAAAGGCAGCTCTGGCCCGTAGAACCAACAGCAGTCAAGTCAACTTTATTTATATAACAATATATCACAAATTTCAAAAGCAGCGTCTCTACTATAACTAAAGTTAGAGAGTATTAGGGCCACATTGAGGGAAAAAAAGAAATCTTAAATTATGAGAAAAAAGTTATAATATTATGAAGGAAAAGTTTTAATATGAGAATAAAGTCATAACTATGAAAAAAATTCATAATATTATGAAAATAAGGTCGGAATATTATGAGAAAAAAGCCAAAATAATTCAAGAAAAATGTGTCATCTGCATAAAAAAGCTGATTAATTGGGATTTATCCAACTTCACAGCTGACACCTGACTGCACTTTGCTGGCAACTCAGACATTTTGTTTACACAATGGTTTACATGACAGTTCAGAATAAACTGTTCTGGGAAGTACAAGACAGTGAACACAACTGTAACAGGCGTTATTTAAGAATATAGAAATATGAAAAATGTATCAAGTAATTACAGGTTTAAAAACAAGTAACATTATTAATAGTGCAGTTAAAGTGACTTTTCTTACTTTACTGTAGTAATGTTGAAACTAATGCAACTGGGCTGTTAAAATTTAAAGGACCATTCCTGCTGTTTTTGATTTAGGTCTTGTTTTCCTGATGGTGGCATGTCTTCAAATGTTTGCCGTGTATTTCATCACAGTTTTATGTAGCCGCAATACTAAATAATAAAAAAATAAATAAAAGCTCTGAGCATATGAAATATTATTTTCTAAATTGTTCTCAATAGAATGAGTGTGGTTCAGTGATACAGTGGGAAAACCAGTATTATTCAAACTAAAAGGAAGTGAATTAAACTGAGAGAACAGAGAGGATGCTGACAGACATTATAAAAAAAAAAGAGCCTCAGCAGGCGAGGGAAGAGGTGATACTGTTGCCATGGTAACGCTGAGTATAGCTACTCAGGCAGAAGTGTAGTGCTGTTTCTGCACTTACAGCTTTATGGACGGATGGACGGACACACGCACAGAAACACATTACACAAGTCATGTCACACTGTGTGGCCAGCCTGCACATGATTGTGTTTCTATATGTGTACACACATCGTCTCTGTGGGGATCAAACCTGTGACAAACTGTAATTAAGCTGCCACCTCTACCCGTAAGTCCAAAATACAGTGGAGTGCAAACTGGCATGTACATAAGTCTCTTTTTAAAGCAGCTATAACCAATATTCAGGCAGCTGTTTTCAGATAAAACATTTTTTCCTAATAATAAAATTAAGTGCCATTCAATGAAATATTAACACATGCTTAATATTGTAAAGTAAAACTTTTGTTTTGGAAAACAAAATAAAAAAAAACAGATTAAAAGCATCTCAAACTTCAACTTGCAGTATTTGTGTCAACATTGAATCTTTAAGTGTAAAGTAATGTTAAAAACCTGTAGAAGCACAATCTAAATACAATATTTACTGATTCAGATTCAGATCAATTTTCTTACATTTCTCATAAAATATAATAAACTGAAGAAATGCAAATTAAACAGTTAAGTCTCTGTATGTCGTCTTTCAACTAAAGTGGGGTTGGAAACTTTATTACAAATAACATACACACCACTATTGACTTTATAACACTTTTATTTAATATATTCAGATGTAAATTTACAATATCAAACAATTATTCACAAATAGTTCTTCAGAGCCCCGGGATGATCTGAAGAACTAAAACTGGCATTTCTCCATTGGTCTATCTGCCTGTTAAGGTTCCTATAATGAGGAGGTGATGACGTCACCTCTGAAAGAGGGGGGCTGTGGAGCTGAGGGGGGGGGGGGGGTCTGTTGTTTTTTAGCTTCAGTTTGATCTTGTTTTCCACAGTATTCTCCTTATAGTTCTGACAACATATGTGGACAAACATTATACTATCTTTTATGTCAGAATCCAACTATACAGTGTATTAATAAGTCAAATCACAACATCCCACAAAGATCAATGAATCTTTACCAGAAGTGACGGAGCAACGGAGCAGATGAAGAAAAATCCACCTTCAAACTGCCAGTAATCAGCTGGATCCTTGGATCATCTGGGGGGAAGAAATAACAGCCTAAAGATGTTGTTTAATACTTTTATCATATATTATTATTATCATCCCCATATAAGATGTTTTACCCTCCTCTTCCCCTTTTAAAAATGTGCCGCAGTAACACGTTTACTCAGAGTACATCACCTTTCATCACCAGCAGTGAGGGACCGTTTACGTGCTGACGTCACTGCAGCGTCTCCTCGCCAGTCTCTGGAGTTTCTGTTACCGGTAGAGTTTATTGCTGCTCTATCTGAACACATTTAATGTTGTAGTTTTCTTCATTACAGTGACTAACTACCTGCTGTACATTTAAACTGAGCAGTTCTGCTGCAGCACCCACAGCTCTCTGCTGCTTATAGCGAGTTTCACTGATTCAGCTTTTGTTTACATGCTGTTTAGAACTGATTGTTACTTTAGCTTAGCAGTTAGCTCTGGCTTCTCTCTCTCTCTCTTGCTCAGTGTGTCTCGGACCAACAAATTAACTTGTTCATAAGAGTGTTGTGTTTTTGTATCTTCAGAATATGTGATTGTGATGTTTATTACAGCTTCAGTGATGTCTGCTGTCATGCTGCTAACCGGAGCTACAAACAAACAGCATGTTAGTTATTCCTCACAGATCCCTGAGTCTCTGGAACATGGGGAACAATGAGGAACTGGATGATGCCCGGCGATGGGAACCATGAGCGGGAGGCTGGAGACAACAGTCCAGACCAAGCGGCAGCTGCGCGGGAGACTTCTGCTCCTCAGTGTGTTTCCTGGTCCTCTCTGTCTGAGTGAACAAGTGAGTACAAGACAGTTTCACTTCACTCATTCACTTCACTCATTCACTTCTCATCAGCTGGTTTCAGCTTTAAACCAGCTGACAACATTATCACATACTAGCAACACACAGTAAAATTAGCTTCTTCTACATTGAATTAAATGCTGTTATAGCTAGCGCGCTAATCGCGGTTAGCTTCTCACTTTAACACGTTAATGACGCAGTATAAACACACATACTTAATGACATTTGTTTATCCGTCTATAGCTTTATTTAATGCGAAATAAACGACATGAACACAAACAACGTCACAAAAACAAGTGTAAATGTTTTCTTACCTGATATTTTTGCAGGATATAAATTCACTTAACTTCTCTCAGGTGACCAAACAGATTCAGTCTTTCCTAATATTACAGTTCTCCATTAAAACCCTGCAACTCAAATCTGCTCAAAATAAGAATTTATCAGATATAAAATAATCCAGGAAACAGAAGACTAGCAGCAGTGAGGAGTGAGACACCCAGCAGCAGCTCTCCCACTCAACACCTACTTTCTAATCTGAGTCGTTATGTGTTTATATTGGTCAATTTAAATTCTACTTGTAACCTCAGTGTCACACGCTTGTATATATTACAGTATATACTAAATGAGGTTTAAATGGATGATTGATACATCTTTTATGTTCTGAAGTCTTAGACTGTCTCAAACATTTCAGTCAGAAGAGGAGCTGCTTGACATGTCCTTATTTTTCCTTCTGTGTGGGACGGCAGAATCCAGCTCGGATCAGAACTACACCATCCGAAACCAGCAAGAAACGGTAAGTCATGCACATGACTCCTCCCATACGTGTATATAGACTCACATTAGGGTCAAAATGACTGAGCTTGTAAAGTGACCTTAACAAATAATTCCAATGTTTGTAGTTGTAAATCAACATGTGTTAACCTGTAAACAAATGGGAGTGGGGGAGTTAGCAGCTGCCTTGCTGGCATTGTTCATTGATGAATGAATAAACCGATTTCATTAGAAGAATGCAAAATGACAAGGAAGGGAATGGTAGCATCTTTATTTATGACAAATGGACAAAAAGAAGGTGATGCAGAAGACATTTTAACCATGAAACATGAGAGACAAGTGACAAAATGTATATAAAGTGACATTTTGTTTGTGATTCTATGTAATAATAACAATAATGACTAATAGTTAAAACAATAATCTTAATCAGTATTGATAACAATTATAAAGCTAACAATTATAATGATAATGGCAGCAATGAACGTGTGCACGTACAGAACATAGAGCTGCCCCCCATTTTCATTAGCGCTACCATTAGCAGCTAGCTTGCTGTCATTGTCATTAATGAATGAATTTAACGATTTATAAGATTCTTCAAAATAATACAATGTAAAAAAGTGGGACTTTCTAAATGCACTGTGTGTCTAACTGATTGATCTGTCCAACAGCCGTCTCTAGTTTTCTTTCCCACCAGGGAGTTTCTCTAGGATGAGATGTAATTCAGGCAGATGTTCTTACAGCTGCTTTCACACCACTGCTGTGATATTAACATGTGAAACCTTTCTCTGTCTCTCTCTCTCTCTGTCTCTCTGTATCTCTCTCTCTCCAGGTGACAAAGAAGCTGCTGCTTCTGAAACAGTTGCCTGGGTTACCAATGTTGGTGTGTTGGCTTTCCAGGATGGCGGCCGGATTGATGACACCACATCTTGGAGCTGGACCCCCGGAGGAGCCTGTTGTCTCATTGAGGCATAGCGGTCCAAGCTGGAGGGGAAGCACAGGATGCTCGGCCTGACTGTTGCCAAGGTGATCCGGAGGCTCCACTGTTGGAGGAGGACACATGGGGCAGAGGAGACGTCCTCCTCATCCAGGATCTCCACGTCACCCTGGACGTCTCTTTGCTGGACTCTCTCTGCATCCAGGACACAGGTTTGTTCATATGGACATTAACCTTTATAATAACAAGCTACATTTTTAATTAAAGATAATTACTGTCATTTTACATAGATTTGTATGTCATTTAAGAAAGCAGAAAAAATACAGTATAAATAATACAGTAATTTTTCTTTCTTCTTTGGCTGTTAATTCACAGATCATTTCTGTAATTTCACAGACTTTTGTTCACAATTTAAAAAAAAAAAAAAAAAAAAAATTACTGTTAGACAACTTATTTATTTTCTGTAAAATTAGGATTTTTTTTTTTTTTTTTAAACAGTGCAGTGGAGCATTTAGCAGTTAAAGAGGAACTGGTGGAGACCAAACACGGAGCTAAAAGAGAGGGAACACTGGGCTTTCCACATCAATCATAATGTTTCTCCCTTACTGCTGGCTGTGTAAATAAGGAACTATTTGCCATATCAACTTAAAAGGTGATGATACGTCAGTGTTACGTTCACAACTTGTTTCCACTGCCCCCTAGTACCCCAAAAAAGTTACTACAGGTTTAACAAACCCAGTTTCAGACTGGGTGTAACTTCCTCATTGTGTAACATCTGTCAGCAGGAGAGATTTGATCACTACTTCTGATTTCTAAGCACATGACTACTCTTTCAGATGGCACCAAATTATAGCCGAGTTTCCACAAGAGTGCAGCAAAAGTGTCTATAAATACAGGTCTTCTCTGTCCTGAGGAGTCGTATTTCGGTTTGACACAGAATCTGTTTGATTGTTAATCTCTAAAAGAGATACACACTGCTGTACCTCAGTGTTTTCTCACAGTGTTATGGAAAAGTTATATATATATATATTTAATATATACACTGTATATTTAAACCCACTTAAAAACTTTCTAGTTTGGTCCCTGCACAAGTCAAATAAATCATTTTAAATGTGTAGCGGTTCCCAACCATGAAATGGTGCAGGACCTCCACCATCTGGTGAGGACACTGGTCAGACTGGTTTGACAAAGATGGCTGAACACCCCATTTGGTCTCAGCAGGGTGAATCTCCATCACGGTACCTCCGGCTCTCCCTCTCTCTAAATGTCTCTTTTCTTTTCCAGACGAATCAGTGACAAAACCAATCCTCGTACCCAAGCTTCATTTCTGTTCTGATCCGGTTTGGTTTGGTTTAGACAACTTAAACTGCTCAATTAAGGTTGGGAAAGGTCGTCTTCATGGTTGAAAGAAACGATAATGATAGAATAGTGTAATTTGACTGAGGGTCATAAATGTAACCTGCTAACCAAGAAGAACTTCAGTTTCTGGGCCATGAGCATTGACACCCTGCATAAAATCACTGTTTTATAATTTTGCAGTTAATAGAAACAAAAATATACGTCAGTAAAACACTTGAGATGTGTAACTGGTCATACTGTTAGCCTGTACAAGAGCAGCACTTGGGCCAAGGAAATACTGTTTAGGCTGTGGTGGTGAGCCAGAGGTGTGAGCCCCACTGTATTGTCAATAAATCAACTGAACTTCAAATAAGCATTTTCTCCTGTCCTTTTGTAGAGGAATGTTCAGTTTAAGATAGGAAGCACTGAAGCTCCTTTCCTTATCATTTAAAATTTTTGACCAGCTCTTATCATGGCTGCTTCTCAGTCCCACATAAATGTAGAAACAACAGAGCATGATCCAAAAAACATTTGGGAATCCATAAATACAGATTTCTTCTCTTTGAAATCCACTTAGGAGACATCATGAAGAACAAGCACATCATCTTGATCATCATCATAACAATCCATACTTCCGAAACCCCGCTCACTGCACTCAAACATTACTCAACAAATGTATAAAAAGTCAAAACTCTATATAGCCTACTTATGTCTGAATATAATTCACTGTGGTCCCGACTCAGTTGCTTATTTTTATTTTATTATTTTAATTGCTCAATTCTTTGTACTTGTACATTTCTTTAATGTTATATTACTTCAATTTAAATACTTCAATCCTGTTTGTTTTGTTTTTGAGGTTAGGAAGGGAGTATTGTCCATGTGTTATAAATAAAGTTAGTTAAAAACAAAGTTCTCTCCCTCTCCTTAAAGGGGACATATTATGCTCCTTTTCAACAAGTTTGAATAAGTCTCAGAGGTCCCCAAAGCATGTATTTGAAGCTTTTTGCTAAAAAATCCACTCCGATCCTATATTTCAGCATGCCTGTAAACCCCTCTTTTTGAGCCCTGTTCAGAACAGGCTGTTTCTGTGTCTGTAGCTTTAAATGCAATGAGCTGTGCCTGACCACGCCCCTCTCCGGAAGGGGATGCCGTTCGGGCTTCTGGCACCATGCTCTAATGTTTACGGTGACCGTGACCGGCAACCTGGCGTCGGTAGCGATTTGGTTCAACCACACAACTTTTATCCAGAATCTGAGCCAGAGGGAGAAGCTGCTGAAGAAGTTCAAACTCTACAACTGCAGCAGGACGTTTCTGAATGGTTGGTAACCAATTTTGTGTATTTTGACATTACATTTTGAGTTTGTTGATGAGTGCTGGCACACAGTTACTAACATGTAGCTAGGTAGCTAATGCTAACTGTTACTGTCTCGTCATTACTGGGAGCTCTTTTGGTAAATAAGCACTATTGTGAATAGTGTAATGTAGTTATCTGTCATGCCTCCTTAGATATACTTTTACAGTCTGAAAATGTTTGTTGTATGTAGACTGCTACAGGTGTTCAATGTCAGTACTAGTCAGATATTTTAATAGATGCTGACAAAGTAAATAATTTTTCTCCATGTTTTGAGCAGAGATGCTCATCATGACATCTTCCTTTATGAAGTAAATTTATTTTGTGTATTACAATGAAAGCTGTAAATCAGCATAAACATGTCTGACAGCAACAGTAATCTTTAGTCAAAGACTGAACTGTGCAGTTTTCTACACTACACTGTTGTCAAGCTCCACATTATATGCAATAAGTGACATGTTATAAATTACCTCTGTTATATGCACTTGATATGTAGCCAAGCTTACTTCTTACCCACCTTAGCTCCACTGTCTGTCAGTGTTTGAATTTCACAAGCTTTATATTTTGGTGAATGTTTCCATTTTTCTCTATATTTTGGACAGGTGCTCCTGTGGAAACTGTGCAACCATGCCCACAGAAGCTGAGAACATCTGCTGCTAGGAGATACCACAGGTAGCATTCTCACTGGACAAACTAATCACTAATTTGTTTTGATTACATTACATTTATAATCAACCATAGAATTTACCATTTGCAATTCACTGTAGGTTACCAGATGGCTATGGGAGATCGTGGAAGATTTACCATGTATGGTAGACCGTCCTGGGTTGGAGCTGCTCTGCCTCAATGTGTTCTGCCTGCAACATGTACCGCACTGACTATGGTCCTTTACGGTTGAGAGGAATACACCAGTACGTTTTGCTTCTTTGTTAAAACATAGTTTCAATCTACATAAAAGATGTTAGACAGTCTTGTTTTACTTCAGTGCACATAATTTTACAATGGTAATAACACACCACAAATAGAGTAACACACCCTCAAATAAATTAGTTTAGCTGCTCTTTGATTTGTAAAGTTCTTCTATCAGCAGATAGTGTGCATATAATATATGAATTCAGAGGAGTCATTTCTTTAGTAACAATCAAGCATTTATTTACATCAAATGAGGCAGTTATAATCAGTGATGATGAAAAAACTGTAGGATTCACTGGATCCATATAAAAAATTGTGAGACACAACATAGATATATGTTTGCAAGACTAAATGCCCTGTCCAGTTGTTTTAGTCAGTACAGGTATCTAGCCTATAGGAGCTTTGTGAGCTGGTGCTTCCTTGGTTGCAGAATCTGGGTCGTCATTCCAGCCTGCGTGGTCCTACGCATCCATGCCGTGTTTCCTGACGCCACAGGCCGGTATGTGGGTTTTAGACTGGCCCATGATAGAACCGGGACACAGAGCTGGATATGACCTCCTCCTTCTCAGGCCGCTCGAACTGTGCAGTGAGGTCCTCTGGGATGGGGATGGCCAAAGCAGCTTCTGTGTATGGTCCCAGGTCACAAAGACTTTTTCAAATATGAGGTCCACCACATTCCCTGTTTGATAAAACACAAAAGATTTTTTTTTACATTTTTCACATTTTTTTTTTTTTTTTTTTTTTTTTTTACAAAACAATGACTGAGTCTGTTTCTAAATACCTCCTGACATTTTCTTTACTGTATTTTGTTATTGATGGAACTGTCATAACATTATATGTGCAATATTTAATACAATGTGTACAAAACATTTTTTGGTTGAAAAATAAAATAATATAACACTTATAGAATGTCGCCTCAGTCTTAACTGGTGTAGCTCTGCATTCTCCCTTCATGGCTTTTGGAAATTGGACCTTGAACAGTGGTTCACCTTCTTTTGTTTGGGCTTGTGGTCGGTCAGCATTTTCATTGTAGTACATGGCAGCCAGGTGACAGATGATGACAGAAACCTTAGCCTACACACTCTCACAAGTTCTAAGTAACCACAGCTTCATTTACCTGCACATTATTCCAAGACTGATAAATGACTGTTAGGTTTATCAAAAGTAGATGCACTTCAGATGGCTACAGACCTGTACTTCTGATGTGAGGCTGAAGATCTTCAAGGATAACTGTGTGCCTGCAGTGGGTCAGTCTGGCATGCAACATCCCCTGTTGCAGGAAGCTGTATAGATGGCCTGAACAGAGGAAACAGAGGTTACACCAACATCTCCTCAAATGTGTAGTTATGGCAACAGCTGCAAACAGTGCAAGAATGATAACAGATGCTCTCAATTATGTGTAAACTGGGTTGTCAATAGCTTGTAAATGCTGCAAATAGCTCATTATATGTGCAAGATGCAAAAAATGTGTATTATAGACTATCCCCTTGGACATATCCCCTTAACTCTGCGCTTATCTAGATATTCCCTACAGGCACTGTATCTGTGAACATGATATAAACGTTAAAACGGCCGTTATAAGGCATGACTCTCAATAATAACTTTCACAGCACTAATAAACAAGCCCGGACACCTACGCTAATCAGTACAAAGCCTATTTTTAGTCCGAATTTTACCGGCTTGACTTTACAGACAGCTAAAACGCCTTTAAAATATAATACATTTAACAGGGTGGCTCTTATCAATGTCACACGGCGATACCAAGCAGAAGAGTTACATACAATCTGTACCCAGCTATACCCGGCTGCGCGTCGACGACGCTAAACGTTAGCCACGTTAGCTGCCATGCTAACAACACACGCAACAGGCTCTTGTGAACAAACAGTAAAGCAACATAAAATGGTAAAACTTACAGCTCCGAAGTTCAAAGTTGGGTCACAGACAGTCGGTACTGATCCAAGCTTTATCTTGAGACTTGTAGGAAATCCTGCGTTGTCCTGGCCCTCGTTGAGAAAGCAGTCCGAGGTGAAATGGTTAGCACACACGTACAACACTTTCGGAGTTGGAGCGGGAACATTTCCATCAAAAATAAAATTAATCCACTGGGTCTTCAGATCCTCGGGCGTAGGGATTAAAAAATCTGTGTTGGTTTGTGCAGCCAACAACAAAGCAACTACTGTGTTTCGCTGTACCTTCGACATTGTTCTACCGAAAGCCAGTGTTCGCGAGGGAAGTAACGATACCGTCTGCAACACGGACTCAGAGGGCGGAACACACACCTAGCTCGGGGAGCGTCACCCATCCGGGGGGAGGGGCATCGCCCTTCTTGACGTCACCAGGGGCGAATCTCCATTTCGCTCGTTTGAGCACACATTTCTTGAAAGGTGGAGAAAGCAAAAGACGGAGAGGATGGACTTTTCTCATGTTTGGGGGGTCCGTAGACACGCCAGGGACACATACTACTGATAGAAAACCATGGAAAAGTGCATTTTGCATAATAGGTCCCCTTTAATCCTTAGGACCACATCCCAGTTATATTACTGCACGCATTACACGCATGCGCAGATGTATGCCGGAAACTACACTTCCGCACTAATCCTGAAGATGCAGCAGAAGCAAGAAAACGAGCAAAATTACACTGATTTATCATTTCTGTGGTAGATTTGCAGTAAGTTTAAGAACGAATATTGTTACAGGAGTATCGCAGAACCTTTCAGGAATAGCTCAGTACGTTGGTTGTTTACGTAGCGGGAGAGAGAGAGAGAGAGTGAGTGACCGGCGCAGAGAGTTAGCTAGTTAGTTAGCAGTTAGCAGTCTGCTAACTGAACATTAGCGCTGTTTATGCTTCAACTACAGCTACTGCTCCTCGCGCCAGAGTTTCCCGCGTCTCCCGCTGTGCTTCCCGGCTACAGTCGGCTCTGCTCGGCTCTCTGTCAACGTCACTGCTCGTCACTGCTTCAAACAAATCATGGTCATGGACCTAACAGCCAGTGAAGAAGCAGGTAGGAGTCACCTGGTTTATCCTCAGTGTTGTTAATTTTGCTCAAATGTCAGTCAGACCGTTTCACAAACATGAAGAATGAGTAATTTTAAGACAAAAACATTAGACACTTTGCCTCCAGGCTTACTCAGGCTGCAGACCAATGTTACCATGGTAACAATCAGTGACACCTGCGCTGACGGGCAGGAAAACATGGCTCATTAATTGTGGTTTTCTAACATTGTTATGAAGACAGCAAAGAGGAGGGAAATAGTTTTTAGACAGCAGCCATTTTCTTTTTATTGTTTCTGTCTTCAGGTAAAAACATCCTTGTTTTCTAACTGTCGAATGCTTCCAAAAGACAAATATTTAATTTGAAAAAAAAGTCTCAATTTACCCAGAATTCATTGCACCAAGATAGTCAAGAACTAAACAGATGAATTCAGACTCAGTCTCTCTGCAGTCTGTCTGTTTGTTAGATGTAAGACACAGTCAGAGTCTGTCTCTGTGGAAGCGGCTCCAGCTGTGGATGCTGAGTGTTTCTTGGTCAGTTCAAACTAGTGACCTGGTCGTTGTGATGAAAAACGGTTTGGAGAGAGTTTTGTGGAAAATCCCACGGAGTTATAGGACGCCAGAGTGTGTGTGTGTGTGTGTGTGTGTGTGTGTGTGTGCGCGTGTGTGTGTGTGTTTGTTTGTGAGGGCATGTGTGAAAAGTTTCCTATTGTGGAAATCAGCCTCTCTATACCAGGATGTCAGTTTCCCACTTCACAGAGGGACACACACTCACTCACACACACACACACACACACGCACACACACACACACACACACACACACACACACACACACTGCCAGCTCTGTGGGGTCTCTGAACAGTTGGCAGCAACACGTTTCCTCTTCCCCTCTTCCTCCTCCTCCTCCTCCTCCTCGTCTCCCTCCTTCCCTCTCTAAAATGTTTGACAGTGGAAACTACAGTATGATGAGAGAGTCAAGTAATTATACAGGTTACACAATATAATAATTATGTTTATACCATCCCCCATTTCAGCTTTCCTGAGTTAAGCAGCATTTCTAAAGCACTGTTTGTACAGTATAAATCTATAACAACATATTCATGGTGCTGTTGAAATGAGCTGAGGCCAAGAGGTCTGAGAAGATTAAGGAAGTAAAGCAGCTGTTTCTGCAGAGATATGTTTCTGTTTATGGAATTATAGTTGTAATAAGAAAATAACTGTGGAAATGAATAAAAGAATAAATAAGTAAATTAAAAATGTGGAAATGTTTGAATAGAAAAAGCAAAAGCTCCAAACATTATTTGAAACTGGTCCTTTTTAGACAAACCTTTTATCAATGTTACCCCTTTTCAAGCATCTTATTTATTGCATTTTTAATCCTTTTTATTGACTTTTTATCCAACTGAATTCCCTTTACAGCCTTTGTGTGATGGGTTGGGCTTTTATCTTTAATGACTTTACACATACAACCAAAACTGCGGAACATAAACTGGGGGAAAAAAAATGAACAATAATCATGATAATCTTTATTTGTATAGCATTGATCTAAATAAGATTTTTACTGTAACAGTAGCTGCAGTGTGACGAAAATAAAATCAATAGATACTGAGTACAGATGTCAAAAAATATCAATAAATAAATAAAGTTAAATTAAGAATAAATATGAGGATCATAATTCATGATACTCAGTGTCAGTATTGATGCTGACCAGTAAGGGGCGCTGTTTAGCCCCAAACAGCCGTGTAGTGATAAGGTTGATGGTTGTACTGTGTGTGTGTGTGTGTGTGTGTGTGTGTGTGTGTGTGTGTGTGTGTGTGTGTGTGTGTGTGTGTGTCGCTCTCTCTTTCCTTTTCACCCTCACACACTCCCTCTGAAGACGTCCTCCTGTTATCTCCAGGTAGTTTGACCTTTACCCTGGTGCCTTTATGTAACAGTCGGGCCACACCTCAACACACTGATGACAGCGAGTGTGTGTGTGTGTGTGTGTGTGTGTGTGTGTGTGTGTGTGTGTGTGAAATGGAAGGAGAAAGACACAGTGACAGGGATTAATGTGGCTGCGGGAAGAGAATCAAAGACCAGAAGATGGAAAGATACGCAATGTTAACGTGTGTGTGTGTGTGTGTGTGTGTGTGTGTGTGTGTGTGTGTGTGTGTGTTTGTGTGTGTAAAAAAAGAGTGTCAGGCGAACACAGCTTGCTCACTTGTCAGTCTGTGGGAAACTAGGAGTGGTAGCACAGGGGAGCAGTCTTGCTGTGTGTGAGTGTGTGAGTGTGTGTGTGTGTGTGAGTGTGTGTGTGTGTGTGTGTGTGTGTGTGTGTGTGTGTGTGTGTGTGTGTGTGTGTGTGTGTGTGTGTGTGTGAGTGTGTGTGTGTATGAATAAGCATTAGTAATCAGTCAGCTGTCACAGAAGTGCTTTGTCTTGCAGAGCGTTACAGTTTGACTCTGGGACAAGAGCCTGAGGCCACTGCCCTGCTGTTTGTGTGTGTGTGTGTGTGTGTGTGTGTGTGTGTGTGTGTGTGTGTGTGTGTGTGTGTGTGTGTGTGTGTGTGTGTCCACCTCTCTTATGTAATGGATTATTCATAACTTCCCGTAACTACTCAGCAGGTTCCTTGTTCATGGTTGTTTTTCTTTAAACTGTACAGTCAATGCAAACCATGAATAGAGAGGATTTAGGGTTCCAGTCTGGGACTTAGACCAGTACATCAGAGCGCAACACATGACTCACATCCTGGGATTGTAGCCACACTTGTTACTTTACCCGATACTCAGTCTGGTGAGAGGATTGGCACCAAAATCACGTCTGTGTCACAGAGAGCTCTGCGCTGGCTGCTAATGCTAAGGAGCTGCACACAGTTAGCGTTATCTTTGAGTCGCCCATGTAATGAGCTCAGGCTCCTTAAAGAGTCATAAATCAACAAGTGAAATCAAATCAGTGTGTGTTGGTGAAAGGGAGTCGCTCCGAGTGAGAAACACACAAGAAATCTGCAGCTCTACTGAGCGTTTTAGCCTTGTTTAGCTTGTTTTGGTTTTAACAGCTCAACGTCCTGGTTTCTAGCAGCAGCAGACCGATGTCGAACACAGCTAAAAAGAGAGAGAATACTACTACTACTGATAATAATGATAAAAATAATTATATTAAAAATAATACTGCTACTACTAATAGTAATAATAGTCACTGTGATGCTGCCTGGTGCTGTCTGCTTTGATAATGCTGTGTCAGACTACGGTCATGTCAATAAAGCCTCTTTGTATTTGAATTTGAATATTAGACATTTATAGCAACAGCTAGCACGGTGATGCTAGCTGTTTGCTAGCCATGACATAATATTTCAGAGTTTTGAGTCTTTACGTTCGCC
>NC_079382.1:23110000-23150000 GCF_021018895.1 Seriola aureovittata | reverse complement strand
GTGTGTGTTGTAATCTCTCTGGTCTTTGTTTTGGTAGCTGGTCTAGTAGCATGTGCTTGTTAGTGCGTGCCCCCCACAGGTGAGGTGGCGCAGTGCAGCGTTCAAACATGATTTTGTTTTAACGTTTTAATGTTTTAACCTGCTCCATCAGTGTCATCATGCAGGCGAGTCCCAGCAGATCAGTCTAAGCCTGAATTTCTTTCCTAGTCTGACCGTGGAGCAGATACTAGTCTGGTTTACTGAGAGAAGAACCCAATGAGCTGCTAAAGGCTCCAGCTGGACTCAGAACTGTTTTTTCTTCTCTGGGTGTCAGTAACTTGATGCTACATAATGCTACATGTCTGTTTTCATTAGTGACGGCTACAGTAGACATGCTAATGTTAGCTAACCTGATTTTAGCGATGTAATGAATGTGTTCGACAAATGTTGCTATCGCTAGCTGGCTAACCGTCAGCATTACTGTGGACCATATCACGGCTATGCTAGTGTGGGCTAATGATTGTTTTGCTGGCTCTCGTGTTCACAGGGAAACTTTATTCAGTCCAGTTGTGACGGACGCTGGTGGTCTAATATGACATATAGATGCAGTGACGATCGTGCACTGTTAAACCACAATATCAGCTGGCGTTATAAAGGTCTTGAGGTGGACATGAAGCTGTTGTCACGAAGGTCCTGGTGTCAAAACGTCTCAGGGCCTTAAAAACTAAATTTTGTGCTGTTATATCTCTCAATAAACTGCAGGTAGAAGAGCTGCACCCACTGCAAAGGTCTGGAGGAAGATGGGTTAATAGAGGCTTAAAAGGCTCATTTTATCACCCTGGGGCCCCTCAGCAGATTCACCCCATCATGCTCTCTACCTTCAAAGACTCTGTCAGTCAAACACTGTTATAAATCCTTGAAAAGTCCAAATTAACTGCAAGAGTCTGAGCGGGGGCTAAAAGGTTAATCCTTGTGTAGACTTTAATATTGTAATCATGAGTTGGGTTCACGTTATACTGGATATATTATTGTTTAACCATGAAGAAGCTAAAGGTTGTTACTAATATTTGTAAGATTTGCATTTGTATTATTAATATTTATTTATATGAAAATATATGATACGATATGATGCCTGCTTTGTACTGCAGTAGGTCTACATTATACATTCACTTCCGGTCTTAAGGCACAGCTGAATATAGAGAAAGACAGGCAACAACCAGGCATTAAGACGTTCAGTCAGTCAGACAGTCAGACAGACAGGTCGCTCCAGAGGTGACCGGGGAATCCTGCTCTCTCTGTGCCTGCAGACAGAGCCTCCTCCTCGGCCACTGCTCCTCCTCCTCCCCTCCCCTCCCCTCCCCTCCCCTCCCTCTGCCCTGGTTGCGCGCTGGGGGATCCGACGACGTCACACAAGCACACGCGCACACACACATATGCAGACACACACATACACACGCCCTCTCTCTCTCTCTCTCTCTCTCTCTCTCTCTCTCTCGCTCTGCCACTCCGTCTCTCTCACTCTCTCTCTCTCTCCCGCTCCTCTATGCTGCTATTCTGGGAAGTGGCGCTTGGAATAACCCCCGTGTGCGTATGAGTGTGTGTGTGCGTGTGTATGTGTCTCCTGATTTCACCCTCACACACGCACACATACACACTCACAACACAGTGAGACGCACACATTGACTGTCTGTCTGACTGCAGTAGTGGAGCTCCGGCGGCACAAATCCGGTCGGAAAGGATTCCTTCCATTTTTACGCGTAACTTTTCCTCCGCCGCGCCGCGACGTTTCCACCGCTGCTCCTCGGCTCTTGTGGATTTCTAACAACCAGCCTCCCCGGCTTGTTTCTAACGGACAAACCAGCGAGGTGTCAAGCCCGCCCGGAATCGGATCTCCTGTCACCGGGTTTGCTTGTTGTCATTTTCGCACGGAGACGGAGACGCGCAGCCGGAGCGCAGACAGAAGGTAAGAGAGGCAGGGGAGGGAAAAACGAAACCTCCACCGGACATATTCTCACACATATCACAGTGACAGCGGGCTTTTCTGCGCCATGACGGACACTATGGGCTGTTTTCATGGCACTTGATCTTTTGTTTAGCTTATAAGGGCAAGGCTATGCAGGGGGAATACCCCGGGCACGCATTGCATTGCATGCAGATTACCCGGGTTGCGTAATATCCTGAGGAATTTGCAGTAGCCTGCACGGCCAGGGTGGCTGCAAGGCCGGGGGGGGGGGGGGGGTAGGCTGGAGGGAGGACGAGAGGGAGGGAGGGTGAAGCCGTGAAAGTGGAACCAGTGATGGTGTGATTGTTGCTGTCTGGAAGGTCGATTATCTGCATTTTCGTGCAGCAACAAACCAGCCCTGCCTGTCTGTAGCTACCCGCGTCTCGGCGGGGGGGGGGGGGGGTGATCCACAGAAGTTCACCTGCAAAATCCCCCCTAAAAATGATCTCCATGACAACCCGACAATCACTGTTGAAAAGTGAGTTGAAGTTGTGACCTTAGCGCACTCGCTGTGGTATTTCCTTGTTGCTGCTACAGTGAGGCATTCCTCAGATAGTGAGGCACAGGCTGGTTTCCACAGCAGCTTTGTGTTGTTGTCGTTGTTGTTGTTGTTGCTGCTGTTGTTGTTGTTGTTGTTGTACAGTTTGTCTCCAAAGGTGGAAACTGTTTTAAAGGCGAGTTCTTTTTCTAAAAGGCAGTGACTTTATCTCATATGCTCATCGTTTGTTTCCTCTTTTTCTCTGTGTGTGTGTGTGAGAGAGAGAGAGAGAGAGAGAGAGAGAGAGAGAGAGAGAGAGAGAGAGAGAGAGAGAGAGAGAGAGAGAGAGAGAGAGAGAGATGGTGGGTGGTGCGCTGGCTGGTTCCGGGAATGTTCCATGACGTGTTGCCGTCTAGAGAGGGGCCCCGGCCGGGGAGACTCCGACTCACGGCCGGCCCTTCTCTTTCTCTCTCTCTCTCTCCCTCTCTCTCTCTCTCTCTCTCTCTTTAACAAGCCTCTTGTGCTGGAAAAAAATATCCGAGTGTTCCTTCGCTGCATTTTCACAGAAGAGATTTCAAACCTAGTCCTATCAGCGAGTCATAATCCCGTGATCTCTGCAGGGGAGCTCTCCTTCCACCCTTTTTCACAGACAGGTCAGGGGTCAAAGGTCAGGGTCAAACGCTGCTGTGTGGCAACAGGAGGGAGCTACTCAAGGACACTCCATCAGGCTGGATGATTGGCAGCAGGTGGTGTGAGCTGCAGGTCTGAAGCAGCTGAAGGACACGGTGCTGCCCAGCTGCTGCCAACATGACTGTGTTTCTCTGATGTTTAATATGTGACAGGAAGCTGAAATAAAGCCGGTGGAAATCAAACATTAACTTCTGCACTAGAGCTTGCAGTAAGTAAGTGGATAAATAAATCTGATTTAAATATGAGCTTTATTTTTTACAAACTTTACTGTCAAGTCGATGTTGTTTCATCGTCTTTGTTGTCAGGGGCAGCAGCTAATTTTAAACGAAGGATTGACAGTGTAAAGGTGGTATTTATAGAAAGGATGAAAAGCTGCGCTGCAGCTTCAGAAAATGGAAGAAACAAATGAGCCGTGACTTAAAGAGAAAACTGAAACCCACCTCAGACGAGGATGAGGAACGCTTTGTTGCTGTTTACTGAAGCCGCTCAAAGAAGAAGCAGGAACTTGTCCTGACTCTGTGTCCGCGGTGGTGATGAGGTCACAGTCCTGTAGCCGTGGAGATCGTTTGGTGAGTGTGTGTGTGTGTGTGTGTGAGAAAGAGAGAGAGAGAGTACGCACAGGGAAAGGCCGACCTACGTACCATCTGTCTCACTGCCACCTCAGATGGCCATCGTGGTGTAGTGCGTAGGAGCGAGTGTCCGTGCACACACACACACACACACACACACACACACACACACACACACACACACACACACACACACACTGTTACCACAGAGAACGTGCACGAAGTGTGAGTTGATTTTCTGCACTAAACATTCAATGAATGTATTACCCAGGCCTTGTGGGGGCTCTGTATGAGTGTGAGTGTGAAGTGCACTTACCGATATTCAACACACTACAGTTGTGTAGTGTAGAAATCACTGCTGCAGCAGATCTGACGCTGCGACGTGTGTCGACCTGTGTGAAATGAAAATAAACATCTGTGGGTGAAAATGGAGGGAGGGCAAAAGAGCAAAAAGAAGAGTGAAAGAACATCAACAAGCTGCTGCATTAGCAGCTGTGTCACACTGGCCTGTTGCAGCTAGCATTTAGCCGCCTAGCTTAGCTACCACTGCTGCATTAAACGAAGTCAGTGTTTTCTGGGTAATTGTATTTGTTGTTCATTGTCTTTGTTTGACTATTTGTAGCTTGTTGTTGCTGTTGTTTTTTTAGTTTTTTTAGACTGAGCATCTGTGTGTTTTTATTCCTCCGCCCGGCGACAGTCAGAGTGGCAGCCATATTGTTTTCAGGCTGTCCGTCCGTCCGTCTCATTCTCGTCGACACGATATCTCAGTAACACCTTCAAGGAACTTCTTTAATTTTGGCACAAACATTCATTAGGACTCGAGGATGAACTGATTTTGGGGGGGAAAGGTCAAAGGTCAAGGGCGTGGTGACTCCTGCAGGAACAGTGTCGTCCAGTTTAAGTGGCACGAATCAGAAACAGCTCAAACGTTACATCAGCTTTAGTGTTTGTGATCTCATTGATTAGCGATCGTGGTGATTACGGAGAGTCGGGTCACATGGTGGTGATATGAGCACCTGTTCACCTGTCTGCCACTTTCTTTTTGATCACTGTGGTTATTTTGATCTTAATTTCGTGTTTGTTATAATAATTTTCCTTTTTGTTGTTTGTTCTTTAATGTATTTTGGACCTGAATCGGGGATGATGGTTACCCTAACCATCCCCCGGACCCCCTAATTTAGGCACACTGCATTTCAGTGTCATGAGCTCAGGCGGACGTTGGTGCCGTCCTGTTAAAAGTACGGAAGCCTGTTTGGATTTTATTTTCTCTACGGATTCGTTTCTCGTGTTGAATTCATCCCATTTCTTCTTTTCATTTCTTTCTCATGTGTGTGTATCTGATGTTGTAGCCGTCAGCCTCTCTTCCTGTCTGCCTCTGTGTGTGTGTGTGTGTGTGTGTGTGTGTGTGTGTGTGTGTGTTAGCTGGCTGCAGATGTGATATGGTTGCATTTGCTGCCAATTAACGCACACGCATCATAGCTGGAGAATTTGAAATGACTTCAGATGTATGGCATGGTGTGATGAAGTAACACACACACACACACACACACACACACACACACACACAATCAGTCATCATTTGCTCATTACAGCGTCTCAGATTTGAACACCTGCTTGTTTTTTCCATCTCACTTCAGATTAATTGGAATCCGTAGGGTTTTTTTTTTTTTTTTTTTTTTTTGATGCTTTGTCAAATAATTCATCATTAACTTGGTTTAAAGACGGAGTTTTGGTCCAAGTGAAATCCAGTTCATCAGGTTTGAAGAGTTTGACCTTTAACCTTCTTCAATACTAGATTCAATAGAGGACACATTGATTAATTTCTCTGCCTCATACAGTTTGTTATTGTGACGCCTCAGGGTGGATCAGTGATGGACCTCAAACACAGTTTTGTTTGTGTGTGTGTGTGTGTGTGTGCGTGCGTGCGTGCATGTGTGCGCGCGCGTGTGTTTGTGTTTGTGTGTGTGCGCATGTGATCACCTGAGAGCTGTAGAGGAACCTGAGAGTGCTCTGGTGAGCGAGGTCCTGACAGCGACGGCTAAATTATTAAGACACACACACACACAGACACACACACACACAGACACACACACTAAAAACACTAAATAAACTTGGTGGTCGAGGAGTGAGAGCGACCTACAGTACAAGAAGAAGAGATAAAAGAGGAAGGAAGAGGAGATGAGGGAAGAAGAGGAGAAAGAAGGACAAAATGTTGGGAGAGGAGAAGAGAGGAAACAGGAGGAGAGGAGAGAGGACAGGAGAAAAGCAATCAAGTAAAGAAACAAAAAAGAAAAGAGGTGAAGAATGTAAATAAGAGGAGAGGAGACAAGGTGAGGAGGGAAGAGGAAAGGAAACAAGTGCAGAGAAGAGGAGATGGGAGGAAGAGGAGGAAAAAGAAGGAGACGAGGAGGAACAGACAGCAGGAAGAGGGGAGGAGAAAGGATGAGAGGTTTCCAAGCTGTAGCAACAGAGGAGTGTGTCTGTTCTGTCAGCTGCTGACACACTTTTCATCTGTGTGTGTGTGTGTGTGTGTGTGTGTGTGTGTGTGTGTGTTGTCCTCAGCTGTATAAAGGGAAACTCTCCCTCTCTCTGCAGTCAGCTGAGGACAATTTTCATCCCAAGAGCCAATCAGCAATCACCTTGCTGCTGATTGACAGGTCTGTTGCTCCACACCAGCCAATCACAGCGCAGCTTTTTAACAGGAATGGACACATGATCGTTCTCCTTCGTTTTGTGCTTGCTAGAAAGAGAGTGTGTGTGTGTTTATGTGTGTGTGTGTGTGTGTGACAGAGATATTGTAACTGGATCTCTCTTTACTCAAAGGGAGGCTGTCAGATGTGTGTATGTGTGTGTGTGTGTGTGTGTGTGTGTGTGTGTGTGTGTGTGTGTGTGTGGCTTTTTAAATGGACAACAGGATGATGATTGAGAGAGAGAGAGAGGGAGAGAGAGAGGGAGAGAGAGACCTTTATCCAAACTGGCCTACTTTCTCCTCAGCTCATAATTAGCTTCACTTCATACATTTATGCATCAGACAGTGAAGCTAAATCAGTGTTTTGTAATCAGAAAATCCCAAACTGCCATTATCTGCCTCCCCCCTCCCTGAACACTGCCACTACACTGGATGGATTAAACATCACGTGCAGCGTGAACGTACTGTACGCAGAGGAACACTCCACATATAGAGCTTTTCACAGGGGTGGGGATGGTCTGTACTGAGCCACTATCTCATTTGAATAACCCCGTTAAAGGTGGCTTTTCCCTTGACGACATATTGAAGGTGTAAGAGCAGTAACTAACTGACCGTTTCTTCTTGTACAATTCACACCTGCAGTATGTGAAACTTAGCGTTTAAACCCTGTCTCCTGTAGGAAATATGTTTCCATACAACGAGGCTCGTCCCTTCTTTCCTCACATAAAAGGTGGCAAGATTTCATTTTCTACCAACGACATGATGGTGCGTTATTAGTTTACGTATTTGGCAAGTTGCAAATGTGTTGACACTGAACACATCAGTAAAATATTCACATACAGTTTGTTTTGCTCCAATATATCTGGTTCTGGTTCTGCAGAACGAAATCCACTTGTGACTCCAGTTTATCAAATTGTTTGTGGTTCTGTTCAGACTCTCACAGCTCTTTGGTTCAGGTTTGGAAAAGATCCTGGTCTGGATTTAAAACAGAAAAAGTTCACACTGACTTCAGACACAACCTGTTTCTTAACATTAAAGAAAAAAAGCACGATTTTCCCAAATCAAACCGAAGAGGTTTTGTTGCCACGGACAGGACTGGGTTTCTGGTGACCGGTTATCCACCACAACCAGCCTCAGATAGCAAAATAAATCCGGCCCATACTTTTCCTCTGGCCCAGTTCACACTTGGTTCCTCGGCCCAAATCTGGCCCGTTCACAGCATGATTGTAAGATGCTACTTCCACATCTGGACCACTTCTGACTTGAGCCAGATGTGTATGTGGGCCAGACTCGGCCCAGGCATACGTAGGGCCAGAAGTTTCATTTTGTTATCTGGGTCTAATATCAGTCGCGCTTCATTCATTCAGAAAATCTGTTTCTTTTGAAAATAATCCAGCTCACGATTAAGTTTCCTACAAAAGGTATTTGTTGTTGTGGTTTAGTTGTTGAAACAGGGTTGAGTTGTTGACCTACAGGTACTAAACATCTCTTTACTTTGTTGTGTAAATCAGTTTTAGGTGAACAACAAACACAAAGAGCTTACATTACGTTTCCCTGTCACTGCTCAAGAATATAACCCTCCCTGACGTTCAGTGGAAAGCTGCTGATGTGAAGCAGTAGGAACTCTCTGGTTTGCATTAGCAATGGATTAACACAGCAGCAGCTTGTAGCCAGCTAGTTAGGGTTGGTTTCTACTAGCTGACTCTATTTTGGATGATTGGGTGAAACAGTCTTTAAGTTAAATGCTTGAAATTGTTGTTGTTGTATTTAATTTTACAGGTTCAGGACATGTCATCCTAGCTTAGCGCAAACGCTGGTAGCAGAGGGAATTAGCTAGCCTCTGGCGTCGTATCAAGTTAGCTAGCAAGTTAGCCAACAGCACATCAAAGGCTAACTTGGGATGTTTGACTAAATAAAATGTCCAAAATATTCATGTACATAAGAAACTGTGCCCTGCTGTTTGCGCTAACATTAGCTTCTTACTAAGCTAACAGCTCAGAAAAACCCAAGTGTCTTTGATTTCTGTTTGTATAAGTGTGAAATACAAGAGATATAACTTATAAACAGACCTCTGACAGAGCTGGGCTCGTAGTTTCCCCTTGATTTCCATATTTGTACAATGCTAAACATCTAGCGGCTAAAGCAACAAGCACAGAGATGATTTGACCCCTGGTGAGAAAACAAGTTTATTTAACTAAATTATCCCAGTTTATCCTTTAAGCAAACAAATCTCTCAACAAATGATCAAAGATCAACATACAAAACATTCAGTTAGACATTTCACCAAAGAATAAATCTTTACTTCCTGGACTGTTAGTCTTCATGGTTTTAGCTCTTAAATATAAAGTTAAATAAATTGATTTTGATGATGCTTATATTTATTAAAACCAAATTAAATTAAAATCAAATTAAGATTAATTAAACTCTAATCATGTACAACTCAAACCATGTCATTGTTCATATTCATTGATAGATAACTGATCAAATATAGATGTTATTTCCAGCAGCTCTGTTTTAGTATGGTTAAAATAAATGTTTCACTCATCTAAATCACCAGTAACCATCAGTGTGTGATATCAGTCACTCTGCCGCTACTTTGCACGACCGCTCAACAGTCATACGGCAAGAAATTGACACGGTCGCCCCCACAGATGTGAAACTAGAACCAGAGCACGTTAAAAGACAAAACCAGGGGGTAGAGTTTTGACTAAAGTGTGAAACTCTCACTTTCATGCTTCACCACCGTCTCTCTATATGCGTATGTAAAACCCTGCTATTCTCTGGGGGATGTCCAAAGGCATTTTGGGAAATGTAGGAAATCTAGATGACGTACACGAGGCAGGTTTAGGTAAAGCAGGGAAATCAAGAAATAGTAAATTACAAACTTCGTTATTAAATGCTTCCTGGAATGAGCAGACTGATGACGACTGTTGGTGTAGGGTAAGTTTATCTGAGGGGGATTTATTACAGTAATTGACCTCTCAAAATACGTCTGTGGTGCTTTCTTAATGACACTGTGTCAATATTTAATGTCACTCTATATATGTATATAAGTAAATCTATGAAATGTAATTTTCTTAATTAAAAACATAAAAGATAAAGACAACGTGGTGTAAACTGTATTATAAAATTACAATTTTCAGTGCAAAAAATATGTAATTTATCTTTTTTTTGTTTTGTATTATTTGAGGAACTACGATAAGTAAATTCAGATTGTTCGTATTTTTCATTGCAAATCAATACAAAATGAAAAAAAAAAAAAAGTTTAAGAAAATCTGTAGGAAAATGTCTTATAATTGTATTATACAAATTTTAATATTATTAATAATGATAAATTTTATTTTCAAATAATATGTTTGATAATATTCGTAAATTATTATAAATAAAACAAAATAATTTTTAATAATAGATACATAATTGTATTATAAAAAATACCATTTGCGCTACAAAAATTATGTAATTTAGCTTTTTTTGTTAATAATTTGAGGATCTATAATAAGTAAATTCAATGTGTTTGTATTAAAATCAATATAAAACGATAAACCTTAACATACATCACTATGATAATCTGACCTGTGTGCCGCTCCCAGGCTTCTCTGCCCAGTGACTGTTAGTGGTGGCACAATGAAAACACAGACAGTTACTGCGTCAGGTGTAGGTTGAGTTATTTGCATATCCATACAAAAGATAAAACACTTCAAAAAATATCAGGGGTTGAAAAGAAATCCAATCTGAGCGAGTGAGACAGAACAGAAACCCCAACGGGCTTTAAAAAAAAAACAACACCCAAAAGAAAAAAGTGACAAAAGGAAAGTGAAAATCAAGATGACAAACGGATGACACCCGTGATCCGACACTGAAACAGCCTGTCATCTGTTTTTATTTGTTTATTGTTGAATTCATCGAAGGGTTTTGAAATGTCAGTGTCAAACACTAAGAAAACAACAGAGACTTTGGGGAGCGGAGAAGTTTTTTAGAAATTTATGATTACAAACCGCAGGATCAGCATGTCACCGCTGTTGTCGGGGAGATTTGACAAAAACAACACGGATATTTTCTTATTTTCCCGACATAGATTTAAACACAACGTTGACATTTATACGCTGAGAGACTCGTGACCTTTTGACCTTTTAAAAAACATTTTTAAAATGCTAACAATCCGTGCTTTCATTTCTTACATTACATGGCCAAAAGTATGTGGACGATCCTTTTCCACCAGGTGTTGGAGCCTCTCTGCAGGATTCACTCGTATTCACACGTGGCATTAGAGCATTAGTGAGGCCCAGCACTGGTGTTGGGTGATTAGCTCTGGCTCACAGTCAGAGTCCCAGTTTATCCCAAAGGTTCTGAATGGGGTGGAGGTCAGGACTCTCCACACCATGGAGCTGGCTTTGTGCTCAGGGACTCTGTCCTGCTGAAACAGGGACGGCTCAAACACAAAGCTTGGAGCAACTGTCTGAATTATCCTTGTGTGCTGCTGGATGGAAATACACTTATTAGCTTTGGAGAATAGGCTGTGCTACTACAATTTGCCACCAGTCCTTTGTGTGGAGCATTTGCCAAGAAACCAGTGGAGATCAAATGTCATTTTCACACTTTAGTTTTGTACGAATTAAATCAGAATGACAATAAACACATATAGACAAAGATAAAACAAGCAAGTAACTGCGCGTCAGATATCTTAACAGTTTAACACTAAGATAAAATATAATATTATTCAGCTAGCTTTATGGATGCTGGCTTGTTAGCTTCAGACAGAGCAAGGCTAGCTGTCCCCCCTGTTTCCAGGCTTCGAGTGAAGCTAAGCTAACTTTAACTGACAGATATGAGAGGGTCTTACCTAACTGAACAGCAGAAAACAAATACGCATGTTTTCCCTGAATGTTGACTGATGCTTTAAGGTTTCTCTGAATTGGAACTGGAGGCAAAACAGCCTCAATCCAAATGTACACACATGCATCAGGACCAGGGTGTCCACACATAGCTTTGGGCCATGCAGTGGGACATCACCCCCCCCCCCCTTTTATGGATTTACATAAAAGTACAAACAGGTCTTTATAATGTTGTCTGTCTCTTTGTCCCTCCAGGGACTGTGACCAGTTGTGGACTTGCTAAACTGGACCAGGGAACAAACAGTTACACCAGGTAGGACCTGCCAAACTGATGACTCTCTGTGTGTGTGTGTGTGTGTGTGTGTGTGTTGTGTGTGTGTGTGTGTGTGATGGATATAGCTTGCACTCAAACACAACGAGCTAAACACAGGTAGAGTTACCATTCGACAGGAAATTAAGATATTTTAAAGCTCCATGTTTCTTCTTCTGTGTTTTATTTGAAGTGTTGATCCATCAGAAGATATAAAAACCATCTCAGTGTAGTTTCACATCTCCTCTCTCAGGCTTCTCTCTGCAGCTCTAGTAACAACAGGTCTGTGAGCCAATCAGAAGAGAGGAGGCTCTGAGCCTCTCTCTTCTGATTGGCTGACTGTTTTCTGACTGATCCAATAAAAATAAAGCAGATTTCAGGTAAAAACACTCAGAGAAACCAAATCCTGCAAGGTTTGGATGGTGGGTCCAGGTGGGCGGGGCTTGGTGACTGCTTTGTTGTGACATCACAAAGTTCCAGAAGTCCTGACGGCTGGTTTTAAGGCTCAGTTTCTGAATACAGGCTGTGTGCATTTCTCTGTGGACTGAGGCTTTGATACTTTCACAGTATTAATATAGAAGCTAGAGCTGATCTATAATCACACTACACATGGACACAGACCTTTACACTGGACGAGCTTTAAACATTACAGCAGGTGAAACGGTGAGCTGAGGTCAAACATGAGGATAGATATAATAGTTAGCAGGTGGACAGTGACACAAAATATTAGTTAACATGTTTGACATGAAGATGACATGATTCTGGTGGAAAGAGCTGACAAAATGTTTTAAAACAGATAAAAAAATATGAATGTAAGTAAAATTACCTCAAGTAAATTCCCTAAATTCCCTGAACCTTGTTTAAACTACGATTTCAATATGGAGAAATTTCACCATAAGATCATTTTAATCACCCGACAGGAAGTGAGAGCGTCTGAAAAACAAGGAGAAAATGGTGGGAAGAGACTTTCTTTGTAATAATAACCATCATTACGATTTTAAAATGGCTGATGCCTTTGTCATGAGAGAGAGAGAGAGAGGAGAGAGAGAGAGAGAGAGAAAGAGAGAGGCTCACACAGAGAAACAGACGGCAAGACAAGCAGAGAGTTGAGCTGTATTCATTTAACCAGAATTACTCTTGCTGCTTTTTCCCGGCTGGTTGCCGGGGCAACCGGCCAGCTTCGTTACCGGAGGTATCACCTCGGCCGGGAGTGTAAATGAAAAAGCTCACTTTAACAGCAGCTTCTGCCAACATGTAAAGTTTCTGTAACGTGCTGGAGTGTAACTCTGCTCCGCAGCAGAGACTCTGCAGCTGTTTATTATATTATATAATCATTTCATCTTCAGGGTGAAGAGGAAGAAACTGTGAAGCTGCGTGATGTCAAACAGTTTGATGCAATGATGAAAATAAAAATTAATATTTGCTCAGTTTCTTGTTACAACAGGAAGTTTTTTTGTTCTAACGGCACAAATCAAAGTTTCTCATTTCGTTATTATTAAAAATGTTTTTATTTCAATCAGATCAAGGATTTTAGGTGGTAATAAGAAAATATCACAGTATAATTTGTTGTTATAACAACATTTCTTGTTACAACTGAATCATTTGCACTAAGAACAAGAAATATTTGTCTTTATAATATGAAAAAATGAGAAAAGCATCTTAATAAAATTAGAAAATACGTCACTTTTCTTGGGTTTGTTAAGAGATGACACCACGATAACAGAGGAAACTTTCTACTGAGCTGATAATGATCATTAGCAAAGATTTCCTCCGAATCGCATTCAAATCTAGACAAAATCTGCTATGACAAAATACTCCAGTATCATCCTTCACCTTTCTCCGATCGGTTGTTTCACTCTGAAACAACAAAGTGAAGTGGATGCCGGCTTCATCAGAAGAATCAGACATGAAGCGATGGTAGAACACGTGACATTAAATGACCTGTTCAATATTTACACTGATAAATAATCATTAATGCAGATTTCATGAAGTCAAGGTTGAAAGTCAGTTTTTTAAACTCAGAAATTTAGGTCATATTTCACACCTGAGAAGTTCAGTGAGGTCCTTTATAACCAGGTACAGTGTGTGTGTGTGTGTGTGTGTGTGTGTGTGTGTGTGTGTGTGTGCGTGGGTGTGCGTCAGCCGTGTCACTTCCTCTTCCTGTGCCATAGACGGCTTCGTATCAAGGATGAGATGAACGATGTCATCCAAACGCTGCCCTGTCTCTCTGTCTCCCCCCTCACTCTCACATCACTCCCTCCTCTAAATGTGCTCTCACCCACGACTGTGTGTGCGTGTGTGTGTGTTTGTGTGTGTGTGCGTGTGTGCGTGTGTGTGTGTTTGTGTGTGTGTGACACTATGAAGTTTAAAGGCCCACACGTTTGTGCTTTGAGGTGTAGATAGTAATCTCTGCTTTGCATGATCTATTTCTGTGTACTGACGGACACACACACCACACACACACACACACACACACACAACACACACACACACAGGATGTGCGTCAGTGCTTGCAGATTGTGCACATGCTACAGTGTGTTAGGTGGGTAATGAGGACATCGAACGTGACAAATGTCAACGGCTGCTCCGAAGTAGGAGAGAGAGAGAGAGAGAGAGACTATGGCAGAAAGTAAAAATAATTGATCATTTGTAAGTTGATTAGTGATGAAGATGAGTATTGATAAATGAACATGTGATGAAGGCTGATGATCACTGTGCAGCTTTTCTCCCAGTTTGTCCTCCTCATTACCATCTCTCTCCTGCACATGATCATAGAGACATTTACACATATTGAACCTTATGGTCACTCGACACACTCTCTTTCATAATAATAATAATAATAATAATAATAATAATAATAATAATAATAAATCACAGCATTAGATTCACACCTTCATCACACCGCTCAGTGAAACATCAAGCTCTTCTTCTCTCATTTATTCAGGTTATTCCTTTAATA
Source organism: Seriola aureovittata (assembly GCF_021018895.1). Taxonomy (NCBI): domain Eukaryota; kingdom Metazoa; phylum Chordata; class Actinopteri; order Carangiformes; family Carangidae; genus Seriola; species Seriola aureovittata. Next base: position 23,135,492 of record NC_079382.1, on the reverse strand, counting down.
GTAAACATGCAACAACAGACGGAGACAGACGGACAGTCCGGTTCTGTAAGACGAATAAATAAATCAAGAGAGGGAGAGAGAGAAGCGACTGAACAGCTGAGCAGCAGCGACATTAAAAAAACATGAAAAACAGCTGATAATGCCAATGAATGAAGTGAAATAACAAAAAGAAAAAAGAGAGTTAGAGCGAGAGGGAGGGACTGGGGACCAAATGGATACGGGCGCCATGGTAACCACAGAGTTGGTACATTGAGAAGTACACTGAAAATGAAAAAAAAAACAAAACAGTAGTGGACAGAAAGCCACTGAGAGCCTCACGTCGATCCCTGTTCACTGATTGGTTAAAAACCTGAGCAGGAAGTGACTCTCACACACACACACACACACACACACACACACACACACACTAGTATGTTAAAATAAAGAAAGTAAAAACAAAAAGAAGAAGAAGAGGAAGCGTGTGTATGTTCTGTTGCCATGGTGACCACGGCTTGGTACGACGGATGCAAGCTGTGCCCTTGACAGCATCACATGGAGAGGGAGTTGTACGAACACAGACACAGACACACACACACAGACACACACACACACACACACACACACACACACACACACACAGAGGACGAAATGATGATGATCATGTGTATTGACGAGCAGCTGTGTCTAAATGAATGGCCTTTGGGTGAGCATCTTCTCCCTCCCTCCCTCCCTCCCCCCTCTTCCTTGTTCTAAATGTGTGTGTGTGTTTGTTCGTGTGTGTGTGTGTGTGTGTGTGAGAGAGATAACAGAGCAGCAGAATTTGAATGGCATTATGGAGTATGACTGTTGCCGCGACAACTGCAGTTAGTTTGGTTCTCATTTCCTCCAGGTACCCAGAAGTCCAGTGGCCTCTTTGTTTGTTCATTCAAATCGCAGGGAAAGCAGCGTGTGTGTGTGTGTGTGTGTGTGTGTGTGTGTGTGTGTGTGTGTGTGTGTGTGTGTGTGTGTGTGTGTGTGTGTGTGTGTGTGTGTGTGTGTGAGGGTTAGACTTAGTTTTAGGGTTCAGGTTAGAATCAGGTTTAAATTGGGGTTAGAGTGAGAGGATTATGAATGGTTAAGTGTCCTCACATAACGCGTGTGAATGCTTGTGTGTGTGTGTGTGTGTGTGTGTGTGTGTGTGTGTGTGTGTGTGTGTGTGTGTGTGTGTGTGTGTGTGTGTGTGTGTGTGTGTGTGTGTTAGTCAGAGAGTGTAGCAGTGTGTCAGAGCACCGTGCAGCACAATAAGGAGCTTTGGTTTCACTTCCGCATCGTTCCTCATGCAAATTACGCTTTGTTGCTTCTGCAGGCTGCACATTTCCTGTACATGCTCTATATATATATATATATATATATATATGTGTGTGTGTGTGTGTGAGTAAGTCAATGCTCTGCATAAGAAGTGTATGTCTGCGTGTGTATTTGCGTGGGTCAGTGCATGTGTAATCAGTGTCAGTGTTAGTGTGTGCACATGTGTGTACTTGGTGGTTTACCTGCTTCTCCACTCAGCCGCAGTCTCCACACACAGAGGCTAATAAACAGTGCTAACAGAGTGCAGCCATGCTAGCAGCTCTGTGAGGTCAGCATGAAAACACGCTCATAATGACAGTGGTAACATGCTAATGTTAGCTGGTTTGAGTGAGGAAGACGGCGGTGAGAGCCTGTGGCGTGTTAGCATGCTAAAGATAACAGTAGAGACGAGGCTGATGGGAACGACAGCAGTTTGTGGCCACAAATTTAAATGTTTGCTAAACAAAGAGTCAGATACGCATCAGAGTCATTTGCATAATAATGGAGTATCCATGAATGTCTGTGCTGAAGATTCTGTGTGGAGACAGTTTAGTCTGGAACCAAGCGGTGGATCCTTGTTTTAGTGAAATGTAACACACACGACTAAATCTTAGAAAAACATCAGTTAAAGGGGAGAAGAAATAAAAAACAGATGGAAACATCAGTGGACAGGTGGCAACAGGTTGTACTGACTCAATTAGTCAGGGGGCAGTTTCACACAGATACGTCAGACAGGTGTGTAGTGCTGGTCTGATGTCAGTCAGACTGTTTCACTAAAATACACACTGACTCATTTTAAGAGGAAACATTAGACACTTTACCTCCAGGCTAACTCAGGCCTAAGACCAATGTTACCATGGTAACAATCAATGACACCTACCCTGATCAGTAGCACCCAACAACAAGTAACAGGAAGACATGGCTCCCATAGAGGAGGGAAACAGGTTTTAGAGAAGGCAGCCATTTTCTTTTTATTTCTCTTCAGTAAAACGTCCTGTAACTGTTGAATTCTTCCTGAAGATAAACATGTTCTGCTGAAGGTGAACGGAGCTCAGAGGTTGGATGCGGTTTCTCGGTCGCCCATTTTTTTATATTGGAAAAAGTCTCAATTTACCCAGAATTCATAGCACCACAGTCCGTCTTAAGATAGTCAAGAACTAAACAGATGAATTCAGTCTCTCTGAAGTCTGACTGTTTGTCAGATTTAAGACACAGTCAGAGTCTGTCTCTCAAACCGACCGCAGACCTTCATCAGTCAAAGTTCAAAGGTCATCATGAACGACCATTAGTGCCAGACTCATTGTTTTCATCCCAAACAGTAACAAACAGAAGTAAACACTCATGATTAAACAATACTAAGCAACAGTAAAAAGATAAGTAATAAATATAGGAACTCTAGAGTTGTTCTGATACTTCCTAAAGTACCACATCAGGTGTCGGTGAATACAATCCGATACCAGCTGTTCAAATATTTTTAATGCAATGGCATCGGATCGGTTACTCGGTATCGTAAAACATGGTGTTGGTACATCTCAACCGTAGACTGTAAACAAAGATGGCCATCGCCGCCGTGACGTTACCCACAGGTTGCTGAAGCTCAGAGTGAGCTGCTCCACCGTCGCCATCTTGGCAGTGTCTGACTCCGCCTCTTAACTGCCAGCTATTCCAAAAATGGGCAAAGAGGAGGGGCATGGGTGGAGCCGGCAAACGTACGCTCACCGACCTGTCACTCAAAGAGGCCACGCCCTCAATCCTCCATAACTTTAGTCCTTAATAATATGTAAACAGGTGAGTTATATAAACAGGTGAGTTATATAAACAGGTGAGTTACATAAACAGGTGTCATGAAGGAGGAAATCAGCTCTAGAGACCAAAACAGTTTTTGTACCAGGCTGTAAACATGTTTATTTCTGCTGTAAAGTTGGACATTTTAACATGGGAGTCTATGGGGACTGACTCACTGTTGGAGCCAGACTCTAGTGGTCGTTAGAGGAACTGCAGCTGCTGGTTCTTCATGTTGATGCTTCATGTTTCAACCTGGAGGTCGATGTTTGATCTCAACACTCTCAAACGTGATAAACAGTGTTGAACAGGAAGAAATAGAAGCAGTAGAACGAACTCACGTGTTAAAGGTAGAACACAATAACAGTGAGAACATGATGTTAAAACGTGGAGTTTTAAATGTTTGTATGTTTGTATTTACATTATATTGTTGATGCAGCCTGAAGACGAACTGCACCTCCCTCATTCATACACCTGACCTCTGAACAATCATTCACAGAAAGACAGGATGTTTGTGGGAGGAGGGATGGAGTGATGAATGGAGGGAAGACAAGGTCAAGAGGGAGGGAGGGAGGGGGAGGTATTGTAATTAGGTGCCGTCACCTCCTCCACCTTCTCTCGTCTTCAGTGCCTTTCAGCCTTTTCTTTTTCACTCTCATCCCTCCTTTACGTTCTCCTCCCCCCTTCCTCCCCTCCTCTCTCTCTCTTACCTATTCCAGTCTTTTCTTTCCTGTCCTCTCTCCTTTTTGTTCCCTCCTCCTTATCCTTCCATCCTTTCCTCCCTCTCATCCTTCCTTTTCTTATACCTCCTTTAATCTTCCTCTCCCTCTCGAACATTTTATCCTTCGCTGTATCTGTTTCCAATTGACTTTTTCTCATCTTTCCTTTCCTTTATCTCTCCTCCGTCCCTTCCTCCTTTCCCTCATCATTCATCCCTTTCTCTTCTTCTCTTTCTTAACTCCTTCCAGTCTTTTCTTTCTTCTCCCATCCCCTCTTTTCCTTCCCTTCAGCCACGGTTTTCTTTCATCCCCCTCCATTCTTCCCTCACTATACCTCCCTCCATCTCTTCTTCTGCCCCTTTCATCATCCTGTCCTCCATCTTTGTTTCTTTCTTTCCCCTTCTTTTCTCTTCTTTCTCTCCTTTCTTCTTCTACTCTCTTATTTCATACCTTTGTCATCCATCCATCTTTCTTTTCCTTTATTGTTTCCTCTTTTACTTTTTCTCCCTTTTCCTTCCTTTCAGCTTCTTCCTATTCTGATGTTTGCTATGTCTCCCTCCTCCTCCTCCTCTCCTCCCCTCCCTCGCCTCTTCCTCTGTCATTTCCCCCTGCCTCCATCTTTTCATCACTCCCTCCATCTCTCCATGATCTCCTCTGCCAGGGAGGAACAGGTGGCTCGCCTCTGCTGTGCCACTCGGTGGCTTCCTGCCTGAAACTGAGAGAAAGATGGATAGATGGAGAGAGAGGGAGAGGGAGAGAGAGAGAGAGGTTGTGGTCCATGTCAGCGCCCTGGCTGCTCTCAGGCTTGAAACATGTGATGGACGGAAGGAGGAGGAGCGGGAGGAAGTGGAAAAGGAGGAGGAGGAGGAGGAGGGGTCCAACTGAAGGCTGTGATTTTCTTGACGAAGAGAGCGAGCGAGCGAGCAGCAGGTGCTTCAGTTTGAAGCACTTGTACAGACGCACACATGCACTTAAAGATAAGAGGCAGCGAGATATTTCTGTGCCCACACCAGCATGACTTCATTTCCTGTCCTCGAGCAGGAAGTCGACGCTCTGAAGAGCCGTGGTGTGTGTCTCAGACAGTTTCTTTAACCCAGTAAAACTAGGGAAATGGTCTAAACATCTCACCTCCTCAGTTTCCACTCCTTTTTCATTTCCTTTCCTGTTCTTTTTTACCTCCTTTCTCCACCTCCTCTTCACGTCTCTTTGACATGAAAGATTTAGCAGATTTACAGTCGGAGCTTCAGATCACGTGCTTCCTCCTAAATAACATGTTAGTGCTCAGAGCAGCTCGTTATTCCTCCTCTCTTGTGTCCTCTCCTCTGCTCTATTTTTATTCTCTTCTTCTAATCTTAATCTCATGCTGCAGTTTCTAAAAATTGACATATTTGGGAAATCGGGGGGGATTGGGCTCGTTCCTGCAGCTGCTCGGATTAGCCACCGCTACAGCAGCTAGCCATCTCCGGAGCTAACTCTATATATGCGTGGCATTAAGACTGATTAGCTCCGCCGCTAGCTCACTCACTCTCAGGGTATTAGGGCTTAAAAGCTAGCACAGCTGGCTAGCACCTCGCGCCTCCCGTCCGTCATATGACGGAGGAGGGGTGGGTGGGGGGATTAGCACATGCTAACGCCGGTTAGCGCCGAGAGCTGGCCTCGCCGGGTGAAGAATTAGCACTTTAAAGAGAGGAAGTAAATCTGACGCGACCTGAAAACACTCTTTTTTTTTTTTAAGTCTGTCTCCTCGGCAGTCACAAGTGTTTAAGTGTGGAGAAATGTATGTTATACATATAATACCTGGATGAGGGAGGGGTAAATGTAAGTCTAATGCCCCCCCCTCCCCTCTGAGGGACCTTCATTAACCAACACCAGGGGGCTGAGGCTTTCGATTTGAATATGTGGACCAGTAAAGTTGAAGAAGAGACATTCAAACATGTTTCTTCTTACTTTGACTCCAGTCAGAGGATTAAATGCTGCTCTGTAGGTTGACACCCCCCCCCCCCCCCCCTATATCTTACACAGTAAAAAGCTTTGAAGTTCTGGCTGGATAAACTCTGAAATCCATCGCGGTCGAGCTAAAATCAAAGCTGCTGCTCGTTTGGCGTTTTTTAAGATAAACTGAAGTTTTCACGGGAGGTATTTTAAGGAATAGTCCCTGAGCTGGTGCCTCTTGTTTGACAGAGGATTGTGGTCTGTGGATTTAGTTACAACAGATTCAAACGGTGGTCGAGAGTCGTGAAAGAAAGCAGGATGTTGCGGCTTGTGATCGCTCTCTGCCCTGCAGCTACATCCTCAACAGGAGCTGGTACAAGTGAAGTCAAAGGACAAATTGTATCAAGGCTCTTGTTTTTCACCAGTGATAATCAGCCGGAGAGGGAAGCAGCTCCGTGGTAAATACAAGGTTCTGTCGGGCAGGTATCAAACCCGGTCAGTCCTCGACCTCTGAGGTCACTCTGAAAGGACAGGAAGTGGCCGGATATGGTCCACAGGTCGGGAACCACTGCTCTAGATGATCAAACACCAAAATAAAACTACTTCTGCATCAAAACTCTGAGGCTCTACTAGAAGAAGTACAAGTGATTATTTTTTATTATTGATCCATCTGCTGATTAATTTAAAAAAGATGTCACAGTTTTCCCATGACTCAAGTTGACTCGACAGTTCAAAGCCCTGAAAAACGACTGAAACGATTATTTGATTTTTTTTTTTTTCGCCAATCAACTAATCAATGAATCTGATTGATTAAGGTCTTATGTTGTATTCAGAAACTTAAAACCAGCCGTCAGGACTTCTGGAACTTTGTGATGTCACAACAAAGCAGTCACCAAGCCCCGCCCACCTGGACCCACCATCCAAACCTTGCAGGATTTGGTTTCTCTGAGTGTTTTTACCTGAAATCTGCTTTATTTTTATTGGATCACTCAGAAAACAGTCAGCCAATCAGAAGAGAGGCTCAGAGCCTCCTCTCTTCTGATTGGCTCACTGACCTGTTGTTACTAGAGCTGCAGAGAGAAGCCTGAGAGAGGAGATGTAAAACTACACTGAGATGGTTTTTATATCTTCTGATGGATCAACACTTCAAATAAAACACAGAAGAAGAAGAAACATGGAGCTTTAATCGCTGCAGCTCTTCATATATTGGAGATTATACAGTGATTATTGATTATAGAGCAGTTGATTAGTTCAGGAGAGTCTTCAGGAGTTTCCACGACTAAACTGTAATTGTTCCCGCTCTCTTACTGACAAGCTGCTGGCAAACATCGTCTCCTCGTGTTTAAGGTTTCATATCTGAATATTTTTTTACGTGGAGCTGTCACAGTCGATTACCGGCGCCACAGTCACTGAGCTCGCCGCTTTCCCGCAAACTCCTGGACCCTGCGTCTGTCTGTTCGTCGGCCTTTGAAACTCGGCCTGTCTCCATGTCTCTCCACGTCTCTCCACGTCCACACGGATTCTCCTCACTGATGGTTTGAAAAACACGCCGTTTCCTCTTGGTGACAGATGTGATAAGTGGACGTGTGAGAAATTTAAAATAAAGAAAATGTCTTCCAGAAATTTAAAACTCCCACAAATCATAGAAGAATTCAGCCCTCACTTCTCCTTCTTCTTCTTCTCTTTCTCCTTCTTCTCCTTCTTCTTTTTCTTCTCCTTCTTCTCCTTCTTCTCCTTCTTCTTCTCTCTCCTTCTTCTCCTTCTCCTTCTTCTTCTGCCTCCCTCTCCTCTCTATCTCCGTCCCTTCGCCTCCTGTTTCATCCTTCGCTCACTCTGATCCCCCCCCCCTCCTTCCTCCCCTCCTCCTCTTCTTCAAAGCTCTGTCTATCTGTCCCTGGGTTCAGTCCTCCCCTCCCTTTCATCCCCCTCTCCTCTCTGTTCTCATCCTGTCTCGACTCGTCTCCTCCCTCTTCGTCTCCTCTCTGAAGTGCTCCTCTCCTCTTTCCGCTCCCTTCTTCTTCTTCTGTCCTCCTGCTGTCCTCTCTTTGGTTTTTTGCCTCTTGTTTCTTCTCCTCTTTTCTTCCTGCTTCTCCTCTTTTCTACTTTCTTTTCTCCTCCTCTATCTCTTCATCTCTCCCGCCCTCCCTCCTTTCCTCCAGCAGTTTGTCCTCCTCTCTTTCTTGTCTTCTGTCCTCTTGTTTCCTTTCCTTCATCTCTTCTCTTTCCTTCTCTCCTCCTTTTCCTCTCTCCCTTTTTCCTCTCGTATCCTTTCTTCTTCTTCTTCTAACCTCTCCTCTGTCATCTCTTTTACATCTTCCTTTTCTCTTCCTCTTCCTTTCATTCTCCTCATTTCTCTCTCCCCCTTTTACTTTCTCTTCAACCTCTCCTGTATGTTCTCCTTTTTCCAAACTTCTCCTTTTTTTCTGTCCCGTATCCTTTCTTCTTCTTCTTCTATCCCTCTCCTCTGTCATCTCCCTCCTCCTCCCCTCCTCTTTCATCTCGACGCTGCAAAATAAAAAAAAATCCTAAAATTCAAAAACAGATCCTCCTCTTCCTCTCAGCTGTCAGTCGGACCGTCTCTCTCCTCGCTCTCGCTCTTTTAACTGATGAAGCACGAGGCGAAAATGAGACGACACTTGGATATATTCACTGTTTGTTTTGAAAGCACCTGATGTGTGTTTCCACTCACACACACACACACACACACACACACACACACACACACACAGGCTGACAGGATTTGGCTGACAACTGGGTGATATTAGACCTCTCTGTTAACTGCAGCTACACAGGAGGATCAGAAGCAGCTGTCAGCCGTCTGTGTGTGTGATCTCTCGTTAGACTGTCTTAATGTCGTCAGTGCAGTTTTCTGCTCTGTGCTGCGTCGATCTAATTCCCACTGGATGTTAAACGCAGACACGTTCAGCCGAGGGCCAGAAATATGTATGCAAATATATTCAGATACGTCTCATTTAAAAAAAAAGAAGATGTAAATATGGAGATGTCCCTTCCTAAATCATGATTGTTGGCATGAAAGCAGATCACATTGTGAGTCACCTGGATGCTGTTCACTTCCAAATACTCACACTGTTATATCTGAGGCCAGGTACAGGTGTAATGATGATGCAGGAAGTTTAGCCGCGACTTCGTCGACTCTTTTCACACCAAACATTTGGACGAGTCGTAGCAGGAAATGCAAAGGTGAAGCAAATTTCATTAACGAGGGCTCAGCTCTGTCAGGTGAGTCCCTCTTACACCTGTGATTGTCCTGCTGTGATGAGTGTGAATGTCTGCTGGGAGAAGGGAGACAGCTCTGACACGTTTCTGCTCACGATGCAGGTAAGACGAAGGCCTGAGGAAGACGTACCTGCAGGTTTTATATGAGGGGAGGGGCTCGAGTTGGAGTTAGGGGGTTTTTAATATTATTTCCACCTGCATCAGAACCAGTGAAGTTCGACTAAATATATAGTATAAAGCATCAAAATGAACGTAAAGTAGAATCAGCACGTCTCTAAAACTGTTTCAACATTACAACCATTAGACTGCATCAGTTTTAGTTGAGTGTTTATTTTTATGAAATGCATTAAGATTGTATCTGTCAAATCTGTCAATTCACAATTAATTGATTCAATGTTTAGTTTATTAAATGATCGAAAAAGTGAAATTTGTCCAGCACAAGTTCCTAGAAGCAGATACTTCTTCTTTGATAAATGATGAACCAATTTATATACATATATATATATGTATATATATGTAAATATATATAATGCTTGCAACTTCAGAGCCTGACCAAGTGTGGCAAGTTAAAAGGTTCTAGAACTTAATATATTTTAATATTTTCCTGTGTTTTATCTGAAGTGTTGATCCATCAGAAGATATAAAAACCATCTCAGTGTAGTTTTACATCTCCTCTCTCAGGCTTCTCTCTGCAGCTCTAGTAACAACAGGTCGGTGAGCCAATCAGAAGAGAGGAGGCTCTGAGCCTCTCTTCTGATTGGCTGACTTTTTTCTGAGTGATCCAATAAAAATAAAGCAGATTTCAGGTAAAAACACTCAGAGAAACCAAATCCTGCAAGGTTTGGATGGTGGGTCCAGGTGGGCGGGGCTTGGTGACTGCTTTGTTGTGACATCACAAAGTTCCAGAAGTCCTGACGGCTGGTTTTAAGGCTCAGTTTCTGAATACAGGCTGTGTGCATTTCTCTGTGGACTGAGGCTTTGATACTTTCACAGTATTAATATATAATATCTGTCAGTGAGACTCACCTGTCGACCTGGTCTTTGCATTAACTGATGTCCAGGATTAGAGTTTCTGCAGCAGGACCAAAGTGCAACAGTCACATTTCACATCATTTGTATGTGTTTGTGATGTTGTTTGTTTTATTGTTATTTATATATATATTTACACACACACACACACACACACAGTAATATGGACATGCTTAAACAAAGACACACGGAGTCAGACACTCTGCACATGAACCCGCTCACACTCACGCTCGGTTTTCTCTCTCCTCACAAACCAAACACTGTAATTTATCTCCATCTCTCTCCCGGCCCGACCTCAGGCCATTAAAGGTTTCCCGTTCGGTTTGCGGCCGCAGAAATGTCAGAGCCGTGGATTCCAGCGCCGGGCAGAGAGGCCGATCTGTGGTGGCACAGCGCTGGGCTAAATGTGCTGTGCTTTTGTCCGTGGGGTGCTGCTGCTTTTTTAGGCTGTGTGTGTGTGTGTGTGTGTGTGTGTGTGTGTGTGTGTGTGTGTGTGTGTGTAGCTGCTCGGGCCTGATGGTCGGAGCTGAACTAGGAATCTGGCGAGAACAGAGGAATCTTTCCCATCTGTGAAGTTTAGCTTCATGCTACGTGACGCTTAAGATCCTCGAGAGCTTAACAACAACAACAACACTTCAGAACACACACACACACACACACACACACACACCACACACACACACACACACACACACACACACAAATTCTCAAATTTACCTGTTTTCTCTTTGTCCCTGAACACTTCAAGAAGTTGGAAAGTTCATTCCTTAAAACAGTCGTTGACTAAACAGTCATTTCATTCAGTAGCTGTTCTGGAGCTTTCGATCATATCGCATGATCTTCTGTGTATCAAGGGAAAGTTTGGTCTGTCTCTCCATCTTTTTGTTTTTTACTTTTATACTCGTCCCCCTCTTTCCTCTCCTCGTTTCCTCTCCTCTCCTCTCAGATGCTGCTCAGGGCCAGAGGAGTTATATTTAGCTCCCCCCCCCGTCTCTGTGTTTTACCCCTAAGATGCTTCATTAGCCACAGACCTCAGCATGAAACACACTGGGGGAGAGAAGGGGATCGAGTCTGTTACATAACAGGCTCTTATATAATTTGATGCATATTTGATGCTGAATGTTGCAGTGGCAATGCAGGACGCTGTGTGTCTGTGTGTGTGTGTGTGTGTCTGTGTGTGTGTGTGTGTGTGTGTGTGTGTGTGTGTGTGTGTGTGTGTGTGTGTGTGTGTGTGTGTGTGTGTGTGTGTGTGTGTGTGTGTGTGTGTGTGTGTGTGTGTGTGTGTGTGTGTCTGTGTGTGTTTGTGTGTCTGTGTGTGTGTGTGTTTGTGTGTGTGTGTGTTTGTGTGTCTGTGTGTGTGTGTGTCTGTGTGTGTGTCTGTGTGTGTGTGTGTGTGTGTTTGTGTGTGTGTGTCTGTGTGTGTCTGTGTGTGTGTCTATGTGTGTGTGTGTGTGTGTGTCTGTGTGTCAGTGTGTGTGTGTCAGTGTGTGTGTGTGTCAGTGTGTGTGTGTCAGTGTGTGTGTCTGTGTGTGTGTGTCTGTGTGTGTGTGTGTCTGTGTGTGTCTGTGTGTGTGTGTGTGTGTGTGTGTGTGTGTGTTTGTTTGTGTGTGTGTGTCTGTGTGTGTCTGTGTGTGTGTGTCTGTGTGTGTGTGTCAGTGTGTCTGTGTCTGTGTGTGTTTGTGTGTCTGTGTGTGTTTGTGTGTGTTTGTGTGTCTGTGTGTGTTTGTGTGTCCGTGTGTGTTTGTGTGTCTGTGTGTGTGTGTGTGTGTGTGTGTGTGTGTGTGTGTGTGTGTGTGTGTGTGTGTGGAGGAGGAAAGCCAGATTTTTACAGTTTGGCCTCTCCTTGCCCTCACTGAGCTGTTGCATCACAGGGAAAGCTAAAGGTGAACGGGCCGGCAGAACTAGTGTGTGTGTGTGTGTGTGTGTGTGTGTGTGTGTGTGTGTGTGTGTGTGTGTGTGTGTTGTGTGTGTGTGGTGTTGTGTGTGTGTGTGTGTCAGTGTGTGTGTGTGTGTGTGTGTGTGTGTGTATGTGTGTGTGTGTGTGTGTGTGTGTGTGTGTGTGTGTGTGTGTGTGTATGTACGAACACTGAATGAAGAAAATACTAAAACCTGACGCAGAGTTTTCTCTGAGTTTAAAACTTCTTCCTCTCTGACTGTCCTCCTCCCTCTCCGTCTCTTGCTCTGCGATCGATGTGAATTTAATAAGAGGAATCGATGAAGGTTAATGGCTTTCACCTGGATTCACCTCCGCGGTGCTGCTCTGGATACAGTGGCGTCATGGAGCATGTGCAGAAGGAAGCATGTGCTTTGTGTCTGGAACATATCTATCATGTTGACATCGGTCTGAGGTTGTGCTGTGGTTGCTAGGACGACTCAGCCGGACTTTCTGTGACCAGTAAACTGAAGTCGGGGTGTAAAAGTGGTGGACTGCCCCTTTAACCTGTCGTCTCCTGCTGCTGCCTTCACTGCTCAGAGAGAGTGGGAATTTATTGATGCAGTCTGATTGTTTGAGGCGTCAGAACAAAGCCGGTGATCAGAGAGAGTTTCATGTCGATAATGTCGATGTGACGACTCCGGTCGATCACACACCAGAACGAGCTGCCAACTCAAGTCAAATAAGGTTATATGTCTTATCAGGTCAGCAGTCCTGGGACTTACGCTTGACATGCACTGGGTCAAACTGAATTAAATGTAGAGAGTCACTAATGTTTTTACCCATTCAGTCTCCCTGTAAACCTGAGACTGTCTGAAAAACTTGACCTTCACTAAAACCTTTATTTCTCATCCTCTGAATCAGGTAGAAACATGAAACAAAAACCATGTGGGAGCTTTAAACCTCAAGCTCTGGCTTTGCCTTGGAAATTAAATATATGTGTATGTCTGGAAAAACAAGCACATTTCAACATTCTTAGTTCAGTTCAACTTTTTTTTTAAACGTTTATTGATCTCTTAAAATATATTGATAAACATTATTTTAAATGCAGTGATTTACATTGAAAGCCAAAGGTTTCAGGTCTCACATGTTTTTGATTTCATGTCTCTTTCTGCTTCAGAGGCTGAGAAATAAAAGCGTCGCATCAGGTGAATCTTTTCCTGTTGCTAACAGTGATAACTCCTCCTCCTCCTCTGACTGGTCTGAGCCTTGACTAGCTGGTTAGCAGGTTTGCAGGTTGAAGTCAGTGTCGTCCAGGTAACTGCTGTAATCTGCTTCAGTATCGTTTCCTTCACTCAGGTCGTCAACTTTTGCCCAAGCCGCGACTTTAAAACCTTTTTTACGGCAAAAACTGCAGAAAAAACTAATTAAATACATTTCCCATAATGCATTTCACCTCCCTCAGACAAATTTCACCGGTCACCCGAAAAAGACGACGTAATCATTTACTACGTGTGTACGCCCCATCCCTGATGTCATATAGTTGGACTGGTCGGCTAAGCCGGCTCTACTTCCTGTTCTGGAAACTGCAGCGTTTCCAGCCTGAAGAAGCAGGATGATCCGGTTCCAATCCCAGCCGCCCCAGTAAGAGCTGCTGCCACCCAGAGGTGCAGGGCTGTGGTTTTACTGGGACTTCCCCCTCAGAGAGATAAAGATTGGGTTTAAAAACATTCCCACGCCGCCTTAATGAAGCTTTCCAGACATGTTTCAAGTCTTCCGGGTCCAGAATCCACATTCTGGTGGTAAACAACCTGTTTTGTTTTGTTTTTGTCGGGAAGCGGCGGGTGATTCGTCAGCTGACTAGCTCTCCTTTATCTGATTGTTTTTTCCTTCAGTCAATTTCTCGCAGGAAGTTCAGTCATAGTGAGGTCGGAGTCTGACAAACAGCAGCAGCTGAAAAATAAGATCGAAAACAAGTTGATGAAGACAGAAGTCAGATTTAGATGAGTGTGCAGACACGATGGAAAATCACAGTTATATGCACTGCAATTGAAAAAAGATGTTAAGGGTGGATGTTTCTCAAAATCACATGAACGTGTGAGAGGATGAAGCAAACACACACACACACACACACACACACACACACACACACTACCGACGAGATCAAAACATGCTGCTGCAGAATTGTCACGTTTTTATTTCTACAGATGAATGTGCACAAACAAAGTAAAATGAATTAAAAGTAAGAGCAGATGTTCTCTAATACAACAGCGACAACTCTCAGTATCAGCTGATTAAACAAAGAGGCAGAAAGTTTGGTATTTTTGATCAATAAATGATTTAAATGATCGATCAATTCTCACTGTTTTAGTTTTTATTTTTTAATTTAATGAGCCCATTGACTAATTAACTGTTTCAACTCTGATTAACACAATCATATCTGGACTGACCAGTAAGCAACATGACTTTTGGACCAGCATTATTTATTTTATTAAATAGAAATAAATACATTTTATGAAAAAAAAAACATTTCCAGAAAATAATTTTTATAAATATTTTTATACTTTTCAACTTTTTATTGAATAAAATAAAAAATATCACATTAAAATGATGTTTAATGCGATACTGATTTGAGCTGTTAAGTTATTAGCTTAATAGATTTTTACTGTTATGTCTAAAAAGTTCGACTTGATTTACATTAAAAAAGATGTAAATATTCAATATTTCCCACAACTTTCAGTTGATAAACCTTACTGTATGGAAGCCCTGAGAGGTGTGTGTGTGTGTGTGCGTGTGTGTGTGTGTGTGTGTGTGTGTGTGTGTGTGTGTGTGTGTGTGTGTGTGTGTGTGTGTGTGTGTGTGTGTGTGTGTGTGTGTGTCTGGCAGGTGGACACACAGTTCTGTGAGTCCAGTCGTGCACCATCAGATATAATGCGCCAGCCAGCTAGCCGTGCTATCTGAGCTAATTTCCTGCCGCTAACAGGAAGGCTGCCCTTCTGGTGACATTGGTGTAACGCTGGAATCCTTCCCCCCACCTCCTCCCCCACCTCCCCTCCCCTGGTGCACAGTCACTGCCAGATAATGAGGTTGCGTAACAGTTAAACTCTTCCCTGTGTTGTTAATATCGATTAGCCCGCTCCATCTGACGTACAACAGACACACACAGGGGCGCTCGGTTGCCAGTCCGTCAGCTGGCAGATCAATCAGAGCCTAATGAGATAAACGAGCTCACTAATTAGTTAACGAACCGCTGGCTGACTGACTGACACAAGCACACACAGAGCCAGCCTGGCAGCTTCTCCTCCTGTCGGCTCGGGGGAGGAGGAGAAGGCAAGAGTTCCTCCACAAAATAAAGTCCGGGGCAATTTGATCTGTAAACGTCATTGTTTTCAACAGGGAGTTAAAATAAAGTCTTAACTGTCCCTTTTTATTTCACAGGTGTAAGAGTGAAGCTTGAAATGGGTTTTAAATATATATTTAATGAGTTAATTTGATGTAAAACTTTAAATGTAAAGACTGGTGGCTGCAGCGGTTCAGTCCTGAGACAGTTCACCATTTTGACCAATACAAATATTCACTTTCTTTTCTTTCTGAGAGTTAAATGAAAAGACTGATGCCACTCTCGTGTCTGTGTAATTTAGCCATAAGAAAAGTAGCTTAGCTTAGCATAAAACCTGGAGGCAAGGAAAAATTGTTAGCCTGGCCACTTACAAGCTAACAAACAGCATAAACAAATACTACGCTAACCGTTCTGAAATTATGTTAACTACACTCACCATTATGAAAAGATGCCAACTGTGCTAACGTTATCAAAAGATGCTAACTACGCTAACCTTTATGAAAAGATGCGAGATAGATGTTGAATATTCCTTTAGCACAAACTTGACCCAAATATGTCGTTACATTGGTTTGATATAAAGGCTCCGTCTGGGTTCTCTCACCTTATTGGATCTCAGGACAGAGTCAGATGAGCTCATCGTCTCTCTCACAGGTGGATGGAAAAACTGTGAGCGACGCCTAGCTGCAGACGACACCTAAATCATCTTTCAAATGGATAAAAAGCTGTTCTTTCTTTTTGCGTCTGAGAATTTGCTGGAAATGGAATCAGGGAGTTACAGCTGAATTTAATGCCAGAGTGTGTCGGAAAAAGACTTTACTCAAATGAGGCTCAAATTGGCCGGTAGTTGGAGTAAGAATTCCCAAACACGTATCCAGGCTGGAGAGGCTGATTCAGATCTGACACTCTCTCTGAGGCGACGCTTGTTTCAGCCTGTGGTCACCTGCAGGTACCTGTGATTGACAGCTCTGCCCCGCTAACCCTGACACACTGCTGTTTATCATAGACCGTGTAGCTGTGTGTGTGTGTGTGTGTGTGTGTGTGTGTGTGTGTGTGTGTGTGTGTGTGTGTGTGTGTGTGTGTGTGTGCGTGTGTGCGTGTGTGCGTGTGTGCGTGTGTGCGTGTGTGCGTGTGTGCGTGTGTGTGTGTGTGTGCGTGTGTGCGTGTGTGCGTGTGTGCGCGTGTGTGCGTGTGTGTGTGTGTGTGTGTGTGTGTGTAACACTAAACTGGATACCCCTGATGTCTCTGGGACCAAAGGGGCTTCTGTGAAACAGACACATAACTGGAGCGTCCGCCGGGACAGCCCCGCGTAATTATAGCTTCATGGGGCAAGCCTGAACAGAGAGACACACAGACAGACAGACAGATAGGCAGACAGACAGGCAGACAGAGAGACAGACAGGCAGGCAGACAGATAGGCAGACAGACAGGCAGACACACAGACAGACAGACAGGCAGACAGAGAGACAGACACACAGACAGACAGGCAGACAGACAGACAAGCAGACAGAGAGACAGACAGACAGACAGACAGACAGATAGGCAAACAGACAGGCAGACAGAGAGACAGACGCACAGAGAGACAGACAGACAGGCAGACAGACACACAGACAGACAGGCAGACAGACACTCTCATATTGTGATATTTAGAGATTTAAGATGCTGGTTGATATTTCATCAGATTTCTGTCTCTTTGATGTATATTATTAAGAAACTGCTTGTTGCAGGTTTTGTTTTGCACTGATGTAGTTTCTTCACATGTTTGTTATAATGTGAACAGTTTGTGTTGCACTGGTTGTGTGTTTTAATCGACACTATTTGTCCTTTACTCTTCCCTGCGGGGACAAATGAACTAAAATTGAATTGCACATATTTCGTGATAAACACAGAATTCTGTTGCTCATTAAAAAGCCTAATGGAAATTGTCTAATGGAAGTTAAACTAAAGTTTAATTGTTAAAATGAGCTTCCTTAAACAGCTGGACACTGTAGCTTTTAGCAAACATTAATTAATAAGGAGTAAACAGTTAGTTTTATCAGGGACTATTTTCAGCTGCGGATTCACACACATTTGGTTTGCTAGAAGAAAAACGTCCAACGTGATCAGAACTTGTACCGTTAACACTATGAAAAGGCAAACTGACAGGAGCCTACACTGTTAGCTGCAGACAGGATGTTAGCAGTGAACAACTACAGTTCCCATGAGGCTTTGGTAGCTCAGACACATGGGAAGTTTGACCAAAACATGAATCTATTTAGTGCAGCTATAGATAATAATTCTGCTTTGAATATGGACAGAAAACCACAGACCATCATGCAACAGGTTGTCGGGAGCATTGTGTGTGTGTGTGTGTGTGTGTGTGTGTGTGTGTGTGTGTGTGTGTTGTGTGTGTGTGTGTGTGTATTGTGATGAAAACAGAAGCATCATAAACCCGTGTCCTCACCTGCTCCTCCGTCTCTTCACACAGAGCTCCTGTCATGGCGGAGTGTAACAGGTGTTCCCTCCCCGCTGCAGGAATCAGGTATGTGTTGATTTTCTGTAATTAAAGTCAGGGATAACCTTTGTGTTTTGAGGTTTGACTCGTTAATTTTAATGAACAGAAGTTTGGGGTAAACACTGTTTTTTTTTCTTTTTTTTTGTGCTGTGTTTTCCACTGAGGGAAGTTTATGGTAACCTTTAGAGGCTGACGTCAGCCGCTGTTGTCAGCTGTACCTGCACAGCCGGCTGCTGCTGTGTGTGTGTGTGTGTGTGTGTGTGTGTGTGTGTGTGTGTGTGTGTGTGTGTGTGTGTGTGTGTGTGTGTGTTAGAGAGGCAGGCTTCTCTTTAATGAGGGTGAACTCGAGGGTTTGTGCTCAGTCTTTGTTCAGCCTGCTGGGAAGGTTGCTGGCATACGGGTATTTGTGTGTGTGTGTGTGTGTGTGTGTATATATATATATAGATATATATATATGTGTGTGTGTGTGTGTGTCATCCTTGTTATAAGTGGGAAGCCCCCTACACACACTTCAAGACTTCTATTAATGAACACCGCCTTTTCAAAGTAAGTCAAGTCGAGTGTGTGTCTCTGTAGAATTTGTGCGTGCGTGTGTGTGTGTGTGTGTGTGTGTGTGTGTGTGTGTGTGTGTGTGCGTGTGTGTGCCACCCCCAGGGGGCGACAGGTGCCGTGGGCAACATGAGATCCTGTAGAGTGACATGATGAGAGAGAGAAAGAGAGAGTGTGTGAAGTGATGAGAGAGAGAGTCAGGAGAATGAGATGTGGCCAAAAGTATGTGGACGCTCAACATATAAGTGTTTGCTGTTCCAGCCTCCGGTCCTGGTCTCAGTCTCTCCACCAGGTGTTGAATGGAGATGAAACAGTTACAGTCTCACAGTAGAATTAACCTTTGAATTTTAATTCTAATTGTAACTGTGGTCGAAAGGTCAAGGTCACGGTGACCTCACAAAACGTGGTTCTGGCCTTGTGAACACAAGATCTGGAGAAGACGACAAGTGTTCTGGTGAAGACGAACAACCACGGCAGGAACTCTAGCTATGTGTTTTTGAAACTTATTTCGCGACTGCAGCTCACTCTTTCGTCCCTGAATGTAGCATAGCCGTGGTATTTTACCTGCCGGGCAGGTGACAGGTGTGTTCTCAGTGTCTGTACTCTGAAGACGTCACAGCGTGGAAAACAATGATAACAGTACATTTGCTGTTCCCTTGTTACAAAGTGGGGACCGGTACTGCTACTGGTCCCTTGTCCTCATCTGTGATACAGATGTGTTGGACATGATATTAGTTTCTTATTATGTTGAAATGAAAACAAACAAACTAATCATTTATTTGTGGTTTCCATTGTAAAACTTGGTGAAAGTTTTTACTTTGTGAATCTTTTCAGCACAGTTTAACAGCACCGTGATGATACTGATCACGTGTGTGATGTTACGTTTTCATACAGTTTCATCTCTGATGTTGAACATGCTGCAGGGACAGGAGCCTCAGGGAGGTCCAGAGGCGTGGACCAGGTTTCCTTCTGGACCCCTCCCTCATGTTGCATCCAGATCTCCTCCTCTGGACCTGAGAGGCCTTTAATCCAAACCATGAAAACCAGGCCAGGACAGGAGTGTCCGCATACTTTTGGCCACGTAGCATGAACAGAACAGGGCTGACAGAATGACGGGGAGAGATGGAGGCAGATGGAGAGATAGTGGAGGAGAGAGGAAGAGAGAGAAAGACAGGGAAGCAGAGATAGACAAATACACAGAGATAGTTTTCACTGCTGGAATCAGGGACAGCTGGCCTCTGTCTCTGTGTGTGTGTGTGTGTGTGTGTGTGTGTGTGTGTGTGTGTGTGTGTGTGTGTGTGTGTGTGTGTGTGTGTTGGCATGGCTTGGTTGCGTAACACTCGACTGGGTCCCCCCTGTGGCTCAGAGGCTAAAGTGTTCCCTCCCTCCCTCTCTCTCTCTCTCTCTCTCTCTCAGTTCAATCAAATGAAGCTTTATCGACGTGTCGACAAAGAAAAGTGAAGCGCAGTCGATCAGCAGCCGATCAATGACGATGATAGAAAAACACTGCGGCCGTGACACTGGTCAGAAACATGTGACACACAGAAACACCTTGTTTCAGGCTTTTCCCATGGTGCTTTGCTGTAGGGAAACTCTGCTGTGGAAAGTGGAAAGAACAGCCCTTGCATTTTCTCTGCTCCACTTCCTAAGATACTGGCTGCTCGCTGTTGTTTATAGAGGTGTGTGTGTGTGTGTGTGTGTGTGTGTGTGTGTGTGTGTGTGTTTTATTTTATGAGCAGGCTTGCAGGCATGTAAAGTTTTGTGTGTGGCCATGCATTTTAAGTGTTGGTATGCTCCCGTGTGTGTGTGTGTGTGTGTGTGTGTGTGTGTGTGTGTGTGTGTGTGTGTGTGTGTGTGTGTGTGTACGTTAGTGTCTGTACTTGTGCATTCTTGTCAGTTTACCAGTGAATTTCGTTAGAATAAGGAAGAGTTTAATTTTTGAATGGTGTGCAGAGATAAGGAGATAGAGAGCGAGAGAGAAATACAGATATATATATATATATGAGTGTGTGTGTGTGTGTGTGTGTGTGTGTGTGTGTATTGAGAGAGAGCGAGAGAGAAAGAGGGGGAGGACATGTGCGTACTAGACAACTGTTGGTCTTGGAGATGGCATGGTTGCCGTGGATACAGGTCCTCTTGTCTGGTTGTAGTTTACACCTCAACACTTGCCAGGACACAATCTCCGAGAACAAACACCATCAGCTGCTCCACTGGTCTCCAGTCAGTCTGTCAGACAGACAGACAGACAGACAGACAGACAGACAGACAGACAGACAGACAGACAGACAGACAGGAGGAGGTGGTCTGACCGGATCAGGAGGAGGTGGTCATGGCTTGAGGAAAAGGTCGTGGTTTGGGTTAAAATAAGTTACTGGCTCAACATTACACGATCTCTGTTGTCATGGTTACAATAATAGAAACAACATAAACAGGTGGTTTCACACAGGAATCGAACCGGCGCTCTCCTGTGCCACTTTCATCCATCAACCACCACCTCCTCCTGACGTGGACTTTGTCTCTTTATACTACATCACCGACACTTTTCATCATCACTAGATGTTGCCTAGCAACAAAACCTAACTATGATGTCACAACAACCTGTTGCTCAGACGCAGTCTCATGACGCGACAAGTGTAAATGAGCCGTAAGACAGAAGTGAAAACGTAAGCAGGTTTCGTGTTGTGCAATCGATTCATCAATTGACAAACAAAAGAAGAATTGAACACAGATTCAGTCGCTGTCGTCCTCGTGCTGACTTCTCATTGGCTGAGTCACCCACAGCTGGCTGCTGGTCATCCAGTGTGCGGTCCTGAATCCGGCGTTCTGCCTTCCCCCTCATGGGAGTCAGCAACCACCAGACTGAACAGAAGGAGAGAGAGAATCAAACTCTGACAACGAGGCGTCTAATGAGAAAACAGACAGAGAGAGAGAGATGAACAAGGAGAGGAAGAACTAGGAAACGAGGGAGGGAGAGTTAGGACAGAGGAAAGGAAACATGTTGACACAGACAGAGAGGAAGAAAAAAAGTAGAAGACAAAGAAACAAAGGGAGACGGAAATAAACCACTTCTGTGGAGACGGAGAGTAAAACGGCGGAGAGACGGAGCCCGGCTGGAGACGAGGGCGAGACGCTCCCAGTCATATTTAATCATCAAATATTAATGCAGCAAAGATGGAATACAGGAAATTAATATTCCCCATTAACAAAGAAGAAGAAGAAGAAGAAGTGCGAGTGGGGGGGTCGTAACGGCCGCACAAGACAAACGGCCTCCGTGCAGCGGTTTACGCTCTGTTCTCCGCTGACTCCGTGACGTCCTCACCTGCCTCCTCACCTGCCTCCTCACCTGCCTCCTCACCTGCCTCCTCACCTGCCTCCTCACCTGCCTCCTCACCTGCGTCCTCACCTGCCTCCTCACCTGCGTCCTCACCTGCCTCCTCACCTGCGTCCTCACCTGCCTCCTCACCTGCGTCCTCACCTGCCTCCTCACCTGCGTCCTCACCTGCCTCCTCACCTGCCTCCTCACCTGCCTCCTCACCTGCCTCCTCACCTGCTTGTGTTAAAGTTAAAACAATGCTCGTTTTGTCGGTCTCATTAGAGGCTGAATGTAAACACTGGGAGCTCAGTGGTGTGTGTTCTCCTGATGGAGCTACGAGGAGTGTCTGACAGCTAGCAGAACTTTCTCTTGGTAACATCTGGACAGATGTCAACACAGATGTCACACTCATACAGTTGTTAAATCTCCTTTAAAGAGTTCTACAACGTGCAGAGTGTTGGTTAGACCCTTCATCTCTGTGTATCTGCTCTGACTCGTGGGGGCGGCCATCTTGGAATAGTGTGCGACTGTTCCCGAGTTTTCAGTTGTTCCCGTTTCGCCGAGATGATGCGAACACGATGTGACGCGACAACCTTAGATGAAGAGCGGCGACAAAGCCTTATGGGAGATGTAGTCGCTGAACGCTAACACGGCTTTATCTTGTTAAAGTGACGACGCGTTGGAGTGATGCGCTTTAGGCTCCGGATCCATTTAACGGTGACAGTTTCTTTTCTTCCTCGATCCCTCGCTCCCTCCCCGCCGCTCTCTCTCCTCCCCTCGCTCCACCCTGGTGGTGAGTGATCCTAACAAGGCGGATTATATATTTTCAGACTGAGAGCGATCCAGATATGATCAAGTATTTATGTAAGCCGCACTCTCGCTGCTCAGACACATACAGAGCCCTCCACTCAACAGCTGTTTCATAACCAGCAGTCCTGATGTGTGTGTGTGTGTGTGTGTGTGTGTGTGTGTGTGTTAATGAGTCTGTGTTGTGTGATAGCTGATAGTCAACAATAAAGCTCTGAATTATAAATGTGCAGTTAATGCTTAGGAGGGAACAGACATCTATCTGGCCTAGTTAGAACAAGTGTGTGTGTGTGTGTGTGTGTGTGTGTGTGTGTGTGTGAAATCAGGAATACTTCCTGTGTCATGTGAAGTTAAACAGTTGAAGGACTGTGTACAGATAAGAGGCTGCACATGTACATAATTCATATTTCTGTGTGTGGACATACATAATACATAGTGTGTACATCAGAGTTAAACCAGGCACAGGCTGCACAGTGGTGATGTTTGCAAATATACTACACACAAACACACACTCTCATGAGCGCACACACACACACACACACACACACACACACACTAACACACAGTAAGTACATACAGTAAATCTATACCAGCACTGACCTGAGGTCAGCCTACTGTGAATGCATTATAATATAAAATGCAATGATGTGTAGTATTCTCTCAGAGCAAAACAGGATGGGCCTCGATGTCAGTGGCACACACACACACACACACACACACACACACACACACACACACACACACACACACAGTATAGACACAGATGCAGTATGTGTGATCACGTCTCAGAGCTGCAGGAAGACTGAAGGTCTGGTAGATACAGCTCCATGTTTCTTCTTCTTCTGTGTTTTATTTGAAGTGTTGATCCATAAGAAGATATATTTGTGGTTTTAAGAACCAAAACCATCTCAGTGTAGTTTTACATCTCCTCTCTCAGGCTTCTCTCTGCAGCTCTAGTAACAACAGGTCTGTGAGCCAATCAGAAGAGAGGAGGCACTGAGCCTCTCTTCTGATTGGCTGACTGTTTTCTGAGTGATCCAATAAAAATAAAGCAGATTTCAGGTAAAAACACTCAGAGAAACCAAATCCTGCAAGGTTTGGATGGTGGGTCCAGGTGGGCGGGGCTTGGTGACTGCTTTGTTGTGACATCACAAAGTTCCAGAAGTCCTGACGGCTGGTTTTAAGGCTCAGTTTCTGAATACAGGCTGTGTGCATTTCTCTGTGGACTGAGGCTTTGATACTTTCACAGTATTAATATAGAAGCTAGAGCTGATCTATAATCACACTACACATGGACACACACCTTTACACTGGAGGAGCTTTAATACAGAGGAATAAAAATACACTTTTAATACTGGAAGTAAATGTACAATTTAACTATTACCAACACAATGTAAAAATCAAAAACTAAAAACACTCATTATGCAGAAGGTTGTAATGATTATATTCTGTATTATTAGATTATTACATGGGATGCATTAAAATTTAAACAGTATTTAAAAACAGAGCTCATTTTAACAACTACATCAGCTGTTAATAAGTTTCATGAACATTAATGAATCATATGATAAAAACTGCATGAAAGTTGCATGAAATGTAAATACTCAAGTAAAGTGAAATTAAATCAACATTGTACTGAGGAACAACAAATGTACTTCTTTAGATGGACGTACAGACACACACATACACCTGCAGAGACAGTGTGTGTGTGTGTGTGTTACACTTCATATGAATGTCCAGTCTTACAGTCTTAGTGTCTGTGTGTTTTAATGGCTGTGTGTGTGCTTTGGTCTTTAGTCTTCATTAGAGACCTGAACCTGGACCTGTGTTCTGATTCAGGTTCAAATGAAATGTCCCATGTGTCTGGTCTGAGTGCAGCACGCAGCGTCTTCAGTCAAATGAACAAACAAATGAATATGCTGATGGTGGTTTGGTGACGGTGTTGATGGTGTCTGTTACTCTGAGAGCAAAGTAACTGGACATGAGACGTGTGTGTCTCTGCTGCTTTAGGCCTGAGGTTAAAGTTTAATATCGCAGTGTTTCCAGGTGTCACATGAACAGTAAGAGAACTTTCACCTCTCAAATACACAGTCCATCAAGTTTAGGTGATATAAGTTATTTGGTGTCAGATCCTGAATGTCTGAGGCAACGTCCATTCTGAAAACTCTCGGGTTATATTTTATTTTGAAAACTCTGGGGTTATGTTTTAATTTGAAAACTCTGGGTTAGGGTTAGCTGTTGTTCACTTACATTCCCTGTTTTAATGCTACAACTGTCTTTGTTGTTCCTCCTTCAGAGGATTTACTGCAGAGGAGACAATCTACTTCCTGTTTACACCGGCTCGCACATGCTCAGTGCACATGAGTCATTGTTTTCATGTGTGTTAGTCTGAAGCGCCGTTTTAAATTGAAATTGTGGTGGTGTGGACGTAGTCTGAGGAGCTCTGCCAGACTTCCTGCTTGTTTCAGGGTCGTTTTACTTTCAGTCAGTTCTTGTAGTTGCTTTGTCCATAGAATCAGAATCAATGTTAAGATCTGAGGAACCATGTGGATAAAATGGCAGCAGCTTGAATCTGTTATGTTAAAATCAGAAAACATCTGAACAACACACAGCACATGAGCTGCGGATACTCACGACACAACAGGAAGTGTTTCCAGGGGGACACTAAAAGCTGATGAACCAGGCCGGGGTGTTATAGGCTAACACATCCAAAGCTTTTAACTTCAGAAGTCACAAAGTATTGAACAACAAGTGCGTCCCAGCCGGCTTCGTCACTTTTTAGTGTTCCCTGGAAACACTTCCTGTTGTGTCATGAGTATGTGATGTCAATTTTTCTTAAGTGGCAGTGCTTTGATCTCTCAGGGCCACCGTAGCTTTTTGTGTAATGGACAGGTGCACTTCAGGTGTAGATACAAAACTCACAAATTCACTGGTATGTTTGTTTACGTTTCTTTATTTACATGTTTGTTTGTTTGTGTCAGTGTTGTAAAACATACACACACTAATATATTTATACATGCAAATAGTTTTGACCCCCTCAAAGCCTGAGAGTGTTCAAGTTTCTTCTCTCATGTACAGTATGTTTATGTACAGTACAAGTGTGTGTGTGTGTATA
>NC_079382.1:23092500-23105000 GCF_021018895.1 Seriola aureovittata | reverse complement strand
AGCGTCTAACACACACATGCACACACACGCGAGTAGGACAGGTGGCTGTATCACCTTGACGTCCAGTTTTTACGACACACTCTACATTCATCTCTCGCTCGCTCTCGCTCGCTCTCTCTCGCTCTCTCGCTGCAGGTATAAGCCCCTTATACCTTCTGTGCTACAAACGCTGCCAGGACCACACACACACACACACACACACACACACACACACACACACACACACACACACACACACACACACACACACACAGCAGGTAGTGGCAGCATATCATAGCCTCTGGTCTCCTGGCAAACAGAGCCTCATGATGGAGGGATGACAGGAGAGAGAGGGATGCACAGATGGAGGGAGGACAAACGAAGGGTTAGAAGGAAGGAGGAGGAGGAGGGGGTGCAACAGAACGAAAGGAGCTATGGAGGCAAAGATAGAGGGATGTTGATGGAGTGATGGAAGGAGGAAGTTAAAGGAGGTAAAGAACGAGAGATGGGAGGAAGGAGACTAATGAATCAGACAGAAGGAGGGAGTGATGGAGGGAGGGCGATGGAAGGAAAGAAAAAGGTAGATGAGTTACAGGGAGTGATGGAAGCAGAGATGAAGGGATGACGGGATGGGAGTGACTGATAAGAAAGAGGTATTGATGAATGATGAATGAGGAGTGATGGAAGAGAATCACAGATGGAGTGATTGAGGGAGAAATGGAGGGATGACCGGAGGTTTGGGGAGTGACAGAGGAAGAAATGAACATGTGATGTGGTGATGGAAGTGAAATAAGGAGGAGATGGAGGGAGTCAAAAGGAGTGATAGAGGGAGAAATGGAGGGATGATGATGAAGTGATGGAGGGGAAATAAGAAACTGACGGAGGTGGAGATGGAGGAAGGAGTGGCTTGTCTTCAAGCAACAGAAATAGGACATTTTGGTAGCGTAAGGCGACATGAGTGATGAGAGATGCAGCAGATGAAAGGATGATGGGATGACTGAGGCGGAGATGAAGGAGAAGAGGAGCAGAGCGCAGAGTGATGGAGGGAGACGAGAGGAAAGAGGAGCCACATTCCTCCATCCATTCCTTTTCCTTCTCTCATGCCTTCCCTCTCCACATCTTCCATCACTTCCTGTCATCCTTCTCCTGTTGTTATTCCCTCTGCTTCCTCCCTCGTCCTCACCTCACCTCTCCACTCACCCTCTCTCCCTTTCTCACTCCTTCCCTGTTCTGTCACTCCCTTCTCTCCTTTTTTTCTAGCTTTACTCCTTTGTGTAACTTTATTTCACGTTGCAACATGTTCAAAAACACCTCCGTCAAAACGAAAGAAGAAGAAGAAGAAGAAGAAGAAGAAGAAGGATAAAGAGGCCCAGCGCTGCAAAGACATGGAAACTTAGAGGAGTTAGCTGTTTTCTCTCTGCCAGACTCTCTCTGTCTCTCTCCTTCGTTCTCCTTCTCTTCCCAGAGGAGCAGGACTTAGTGTGTGTGTGTGTGTGTGTGTGTGTGTGTGTGTGTGTGTGTGTGTGTGTGTGTGTGTGTGTGTGTGTGTGTGTGTGTGGTTGGAATGTGGAGGCTCGTAAGTCACCTCTGATTTTCCACTCCCGCTGGGACACATCCCATTATCAGTTTTATATGAAACTAGGAAATTCCTCTGCGGTCTGTGTGTGTGTTCATGTGTGTGTTTGTCAGGTGGGAGGTTGTGTGTGTGTGTGTGTGTGTGTGTGTGTGTGTGTGTGTGTGTGTGGTGTGTGTGGTGTCTGGCTCCATAATGAGCAGCTTAACAGTGGAATAAAAACTGGGCATTTTCCTTCTTCTTCTTCTTCTCTTCAGTTCAGAACCACCATAAAAAAAAACCTAAAAATCAGTGTGAGTGTTTTTCAGTGAAGCAGTCCAGAGGTTGACTGACTGTTGACTGACTGTTGACTGACTGACTGTTGACTGACTGTTGACTGACTGACTGACTGACTGACTGACTGTTGACTGACTGACTGACTGACTGACTGACTGACTGACTGTTGACTGACTGTTGACTGACTGACTGACTGACTGACTGACTGTTGACTGACTGTTGACTGACTGACTGACTGACTGTTGACTGACTGTTGACTGACTGACTGACTGTTGACTGACTGACTGACTCACTGACTGTTGACTGACTGTTGACTGAGTGCACGTTGTTGATTGGTTGTTGTCTTTGAGGAAACTGGTTTGTTCTGATTGTTGGTAGATATTGTTGATGATTTGTTGGCTGGTTAACTTGTTCTTCAGAGTGCAGGTGGTTAGTTGACTAGTTAGTTGCTGGTTTCATGATTTATTTATTTGTTTTATTTTATTGTTTTTATTTTATTTTCAATAATTAAAAAAAATGTAATAAAAAGAATATTTAGTTGGTTTGATGGTTGAATAGTTACTGCACATAGCTCATAGCATAGTAGCTAGCTGAACGTTTGATTGGTTGGATGGTGACATCCTATGAAAATGAAGACGTGATGATTGGTTGGTGTTTTGTGGTGGGCGGGTTTGGGTGAGGACAGGATGGTGACGAGCCTCAGACTAGACAAAACTCACCTGTGAACCTTTGGTAATCGATTGGTAATCTTATTGAATAGGTTGGTTGCTCATCTGATGGTTTGTTTGTTGACGACCTTTTAACGACGGCCGCTCCTCCAACCTGAGCGTCTCCTGAGAGAGCGCCACCTACGATGGTTTGATGTGTCAAAATTAGAATTTAGCTGGTTTATTAGCTTGATAGCTTCAGCTTTTAGTACAGATGTTTGCAGTGATTGGTTGAATAAATGACCTGGATGGTCACACTGGGATTACTGCGTGATGTTACGACTCGTTTAGCTAGTTGCCTGGGCGGAACATAAACGTGTTAGCTTGTCAGATGTTGCATTAGCTGCTGGACGACTGGTCTCACTGAGCAGCGGTTGTTTGTGTGGTTGTCTATATGATAAAACTGCGTCAAAGCTGGAAACAGCAGGGTGATGCAGAGGTACAAACAGAAAAGACAAACAGCTGATGGATGTAG
Source organism: Seriola aureovittata (assembly GCF_021018895.1). Taxonomy (NCBI): domain Eukaryota; kingdom Metazoa; phylum Chordata; class Actinopteri; order Carangiformes; family Carangidae; genus Seriola; species Seriola aureovittata. The sequence continues at coordinate 23,101,990 of NC_079382.1, read as the reverse complement.
GAGAGATGAGGAAAAAAGAGAATAGGGAAGAGATGAGAATAGAAACCAAATTTTTCCTCGCCCGGAGGCCGTTTTTTTTTTAACTTCCCAGTCTACAGTGAGTGGAAAATCAACAGAGGAATATTCCACACCTCTTTGTTTCTGCTTCGCCCTCTCGTCTCTCCACCTTGATCTTTCCATCTTCAAGTATGGAAAGAAGGTAGGGAAACAGAGATGTGATTAAGAGGAATTAATCCTGAGTCACACGGCTTTAAAGATTGTTTTTTTTGGGGGCAGACTGTCAGGAAAGATGAGGAGACTTTATCTGCCAGTCCGTATTCAGGTTTTTAAATGAGTTGACCATGAGCTGTCTGTGCGGAAATACACATACACCGTCCTGCTGCTGCAAACACTCACCAGAGAACCCAGTGTGGATCAATCCGCCGCTGAAAATAGTTCCCAGTAAATGTCTTGTTTCTTCCTGTTTGAGTAACATTTGCTATAAATTACAGTGAGAACCTACCAAGGCTTTTCTAAATGAAACAATATTTTTATGAGTCATTGTTTCAGGATGTGTGTTGAGTAGGAAGCAGTGGGCACTGAGCTGAGTGAAACAGACAGAGTAGGAGTTCATGATATTGAGCTGTATAAATAAAACTTGACACATTGTTAGGTTGGTCTTTTTATGGGATTTCTTAACAATGAGATAAATGATGTGATAAAATCCTGTATTCTGTTAATTTCGGGATTTTATGTTTCTCCAGTGGTGTTTTGAAATTTAACAAGTTTTGGGTTTATGAAACCTCAAGAAGCTAAAAGAGAAAAAAAAGAGCTAAAAACAAAAGATGGCATCAGAAATACAGTTCAGTGATGAGAGAAACAAGATGTTTCCCTTCATGAGCTTCGCCTAGGAGGTTTTGTTTTCACCTGCATCTCTTTATTTGTTTGTTTGTTTGTTTGTTTGTTTGTTTGTTTGTCAGCAAGATTACGTAAAAAGTTCTGACATGGTCCAGGGAAGACTCCATTAGATTTTGGTGCAGATCCGTTTAAAGCTCCATGTTTCTTCTTCTTCTGTGTTTTATCTGAAGTGTTGATCCATCAGAAGATATAAAAACCATCTCAGTGTAGTTTTACATCTCCTCTCTCAGGCTTCTCTCTGCAGCTCTAGTAACAACAGGTCTGTGAGCCAATCAGAAGAGAGGAGGCTCTGAGCCTCTCTTCTGATTGGCTGACTGTTTTCTGAGTGATCCAATACAAATAAAGCAGATTTCAGGTAAAAACACTCAGAGAAACCAAATCCTGCAAGGTTTGGATGGTGGGTCCAGGTGGGCGGGGCTTGGTGACTGCTTTGTTGTGACATCACAAAGTTCCAGAAGTCCTGACGGCTGGTTTTAAGGCTCAGTTTCTGAATACAGGCTGTGTGCATTTCTCTGTGGACTGAGGCTTTGATACTTTCACAGTATTAATATAGAAGCTAGAGCTGATCTATAATCACACTACACATGGACACAGACCTTTAGACTGGAGGAGCTTTAAAGGGGCCGATCCGGGAACTTTCCTAACATTGCAAGACGTGGTATTTCATTTCATTTTCATCAGTTTCTCAGGAAATAATGTTTAAATCTTAATGTAAAAAACGAGACATATTAATGGTGTTGAGATCTATAATTTGTTGTACCTTGGCGGAGGTTTGTTCTCCACTGTATGACTCAATTTTCTGAAAATGCTTGCACCAGATTTTTTCTTGCTGACTCTCACTAATGTCGCTGGAGTGCATGAAAGTTGCAGTAACCGTTGCACGTGAAGCGGGAGCTGCTGAGGATCCTTCCTCCAGAAGAAAAAGACCCAGTGTTACATACAAACCGTCGACACTTTCTACATGTGGAGGAGAAATTATTCATGGGCTTCTCTGGTGTCGCACTATTACATCAGCTTCATTACATCCCATATGTTTACACTCACACTAATGATCTCAACACACCAAGATAACACACTTAAATCTTTGGTGGATCATTTACACCATTCACTAACTTTTTATACACTAAACTATTGATCGATTAATGGAATCAGAGTGATCAATAATGAAAATAAACATCAGTTGCAGCCTGATTTTGTGTGTCAAAGGTCAACAGAGAAAAACGTCTGTAAAGTGGATGAATGTGACCCTCAGGTGAATCTGTGGCTGTGGTGTTATAATCAATAGACCTGATCAGGTTCATGTCAGCGCCCTTTAAGGCTTGGACTCATTCACCGCGCTCAGCCTAAAGGGATTATGGGTAAAACATGCAGAGGAGCTGCGCTGTAGATTAAGTGTGATCATGTTGTTAGGAATAGACCAATAAAAGAGACTCTTCACAGCACAGCTGGAGCGCTTCATTTTCCTCTTTGGAAAAGACGAGTGGAAACACACACACACAAGTCAGTGTGTGTGTGTGTGTGCGTGTGTGCGTGTGTGTGCGTGTGTGTGTGTGTGTGTGTGTGTGTGTGTGTGTGTTGTGTGTGTGTGTGTGTGTGTGTGTGTGCATGTGACAGACATGAAACAGAAAAACAGTGTCATAGTTTTCCCTCGTCCTGGCGGAGCTTAAGGAAGAGTCGGAAAAATCTGATCTGAAAACAGCCGTCCCACTGTGTGTGTGTGTGTGTGTGTGTGTGTGTGTGTGTGTGTGTGTGTGTGTGTGTGTGTGTGTGTGTGTGTGTGTCGCACATGTGATTGTCCACTTTTCTGTCACCATGTGTTTTGATGTTTTCCATCCATTATGTTGTTGACATGTGTGTAGATGTTTGTGTGTGTGTGTGTGTGTTTCCGTTCTCTGCCACATTTCAGACCATGTTGAAGGAATTTTCCTGCTCTCTCTCTCTCTCTCTCTCTCCTCCCCTGGTCTCCCCCTTTTATCTCTCACCCCTCTGTAACTTGGCGTCTTTATCTCTCTCTCTCTCTCTCTCTCTCTTTCTCTCTGTCCACCTGTTGCTTCTCACTCTCGTTCTCTCTCCCTGTTTCTCCCCCTCTTCCTCCTCCCTTAGTCTTCCATTTTTCTCACGCTCTCTTGCTCCCCCTCCTCTCTTTTCCTCCTCCCCTCTCTCCCCATTTGTCTTCCTCTCTTTCTCTATTTCCTCCCCTTCTCCCTCTTTCTTCCACTCTCCTTCTTTCCCATCGCTTCTTCCTTGAGAAAATATAGTATATAGTGTTTGTGTGATTGTAAAAAAGGGGGGAGGATTGGTGTAGTGGCGGGGGGGGGTGCTTCACACCTCCGGTGACCACTTCCTCCACCACATCCTGTTTATTTCCTGTTGCAATACAATCGGACTCCCTCAAAAATGCAACACACACACACACACACACACACACACACACACACACAGATGAACAGCTTGTTGTTGAAGCGACATGATGTTTCCACTGAGTGAAATATTTGAACATGTGTTTTTATCAAAGGAAAAGTGTCATCGTGTCTCAGAGAACACGACGTGAAAATACTAAAAATGTATTTTACTGGAATCCAGGGTAGAAATATTCAGGACGTGTGATGGCCTCTTGTTTGAATCATGGAGCTTTTTTATGCTCATAAGTTAATAAAAAATATGAATCTCTATGGACTTTATTGAGAAGAGAGGAGGCTCTGATCCTCTCTTCTGATTGGCTGACTGTTTTCTGAGTGATCCAATAAAAATAAAGCAGATTTCAGGTAAAAACACTCAGAGAAACCAAATCCTGCAAGGTTTGGATGGTGGGTCCAGGTGGGCGGGGCTTGGTGACTGCTTTGTTGTGACATCACAAAGTTCCAGAAGTCCTGACGGCTGGTTTTAAGGCTCAGTTTCTGAATACAGGCTGTGTGCATTTCTCTGTGGACTGAGGCTTTGATACTTTCACAGTATTAATATAGAAGCTAGAGCTGATCTATAATCACACTACACATGGACACAGACCTTTACACTGGAGGAGCTTTAACATGTGATTATATGTTTAATTCTTTATTTTAAAATCAATGTACACAGTAGAACAAGTTGGAAATATTTAAGTAAAGTACAAATATCTCATAATTGTTCTTAATTAAATGAGTTCCTGTTACTTTCAACCTGTTGTGTTTGTGTGTTTGTGAATAAATTCATGAACACACACTCTCACACTCATGAATGTTATCTCGTGTGTTTCCTGACAGGACGGTCCCGTGAGCGCACTCTCTGTCGGGACTCCCGCTGAAATCAAACTGAGCGTGTGCAGACCATCAGGTAGGCCCCCCCCCCACACACACACACACACACACACACACACACACACACACACACACACACACACACACACACACACACACACACACACACACACACACCACTCCTCTCAGGTTTTTACCAGACAGTGTTTGAAAGCGCTACATGAGTTGTGTAACATGTGTGTGTGTGTGTGTGAGTGTGTGAGTGTGTGTGTGTGAGTGTGTGTGTGTGTGTGTGTGAGTGTGTGTGTGAGTGTGTGTGTGAGTGTGTGAGTGTGTGAGTGTGTGAGTGTGTGAGTGTGTGTGTGTGTGTGTGTGTGTGTGTGTGTGTGTGTGTGAGAGTGTGTGTGTGAGTGTGTTTGAGTGTGTGTGTGTGAGTGTGTTTGAGTGTGTGTGTGTGTGTGTGTGTGTGTGTGTGTGTGAGTGTGTTTGAGTGTGTGTGTGTGAGTGTGATAAAGTGTGTGAGGTTCATAAACAGCAGAGCTGGAATGTTCCTAAACATCCACTTATCAAACACGTGAGCTCCACGTCTCGGTCTGACTCGGCTGCGTCCTTCACCTCTGGACGCCCTCCACTAAACTTCAGAGCCGTTTCCACTCGGGACGTTTAAAACGAAACATCAGTTTAATTCACAGAAATATTCCTCCATCGAACACTTCTACATATTCTGTAGTGAAATATGGAGATTTGAGCTGGATACAGAGATCGGGGGGGGGGGGGGGGGGGTTGTTTTCTTCATATCAATCACATGAAGTGATGAATAGAAAGATTTTGTGAGAGAACAGCAACTTTAAAGTAAAATCATGATCTGAGCATTTAAATTGAAGTTTCACTTTCAAGTCTAAACTCAAGGTCCGCTCACATGAAGTTTTGACCTGCTGAGATGTGGTTGAAAGCTCAGGAAAATGTTGTTGAACTGGTTTGACTGGTGCCATTTAGTACTCGGTGCAGCAGGATGTGTGGATCCTCTCCCGTAGGAACATTGTGGTGGTGTTTATGGGATGTTTCCTTTGTTGTGATGCTGTTCCAGCTCGTGTCTGAACTGATTTACTTCATGTTGCTACAGATCGCGCTCCAGTTTATGTCCCGTTGTCGAGGTGGTTGTACTGGTTTCACTGGTATTTGAGATATTTATTAACAGTTGGTGTGTGAGCGGATTTGATTTGGCTTCTTCACCGTCTCTCGTCACCACAGCTCGTGTTATTACACGTCCCATTTAGACCTGGTTATACTGGTTATACTGGTTTACTGTGGTTTATTACCAGTTGGTGTTTGAACTGGTTTCTGGAGCTTCCACGACGCAGCGCAGAGAATCCCTTCAATCTGAACTGCTGCAGCAGAGGACGGCTTTCAATGTGACCGCAAACTGAAATGGTACGAGAAGTCAGCTGCACACGCACGCTCACATGCATGCTTGCTCCCACGCACGCACGCACACACGCACGCACACACGCAACGCATGCACACACACACACACACACATTCCTTGGTGCTAAATCACCATCAGTTGAAGAAGTACAAATGATTTTGGTTTGATACAGACACTGTGGTTGTTGGACAAAAACGTATGTTAGAAAGCTGTAAAAGAATATGTTACCTGCCCTAACAGGCTCTCTCTCACACACACACACACACACACACACACACACACACACACACGCACACACACACACACACACACACACACACAGTAATATAAACATTACTCAGGGACAGTACGAGTGGTACGAGCCAAAAAATGAAAAGATATCATGAAAAAAACAAATGAGCACGACAGAAAATGTTGCAATGGGGAGATGCGTTTGGAGCGAGGTCAAAGTGAGGTTGTATGATGATAACACACACACACACACACACACACACACACACACACACACACACACAGGCTTTCAGCAGCCTGCTGTGTGCCAAGGTTATGAAATAATTTGCCTGCTCGATCCTTTCAACACAATTCTTGTTTGCTTCTTTGCCTCCATTCAAGCCGAGACACGACTCGGAAGAGATAAAAATAGACCCTCGCTGACCTCTCCCCCCTCCCACCACCACCTCCCTCCCTCACTCCCATCCTCACTCTCTCTCCCCGCCCTCTGTCTTCAGTCTGATATTGTTGCAGCTGTCCTGCTCCGGTCGGGGCGTCCGGGGTTGAGGCTTCGAGGATTTTTACTCTCTCCCCCTGCGGTGGGAAATGTGGCTTTCATCAACACAATACATGCTCACAATGAACTGAACACACATAAACATGAGATCAAATGAAACAATAGACAGAGCGATCCAGTGATTCACCTCTGACATGCAGTGTGAGAGTTTGTTTAGTGCAGTTTTGTTGCAGAATAAACACGAACGTCAAACTGTTTGAGCGGCTCGAGTTACAGGTCGCCACAGTGTTTGGATGGAGGATAATTCAGGGGTAAACGCAACCATCAGCGGTTTATCGACGAGCTGTGAGGGTCCTCTGTCGAGCTGATATCACCAGCAGCGTGAACCTGGTTTGTTTTTGCAGGCCCCCACGCACAGGCAGCGACGTAAATGGAAATACATGTTTGCATGCGGACGGGACGAGGAAATGCACGCACAGCAAACAGGTGGCAAACAGCTGGGACAGTAACTTTAAACTGGCTGCAAGTGTTGAAAATATGAACTCATGAAAAGCAGCGGATTGTTGCGGATTAAGAACGAGCGCCTGCTGTCAATTAAGGTCGGAGCAAAGTTGACAACAACTGTATAAAACTACAGCTGTAGGTGCTGTTTATGGGGAGTTTTCTAACCGGCTCACAACCTCTTTAAAGCTCCTCCAGTGTAAAGGTCTGTGTCCATGTGTAGTGTGATTATAGATCAGCTCTAGCTTCTATATTAATACGCCTCAGCCACGCCCATATTTCCCCATCTTTTCTTCTTCTTCTGTGTTTTATTTGAAGTGTTGATCCATCAGAAGATATAAAAACCATCTCAGTGTAGTTTTACATCTCCTCTCTCAGGCTTCTCTCTGCAGCTCTAGTAACAACAGGTCAATGAGCCAATCAGAAGAGAGGAGGCTCTGAGCCTCTCTTCTGATTGGCTGACTGTTTTCTGAGTGATCCAATAAAAATAAAGCAGATTTCAGGTAAAACACTCAGAGAAACCAAATCCTGCAAGGTTTGGATGGTGGGTCCAGGTGGGCGGGGCTTGGTGACTGCTTTGTTGTGACATCACAAAGTTCCAGAAGTCCTGACGGCTGGTTTTAAGGCTCAGTTTCTGAATACAGGCTGTGTGCATTTCTCTGTGGACTGAGGCTTTGATACTTTCACAGTATTAATATAGAAGCTAGAGCTGATCTATAATCACACTACACATGGACTCAGACCTTTACACTGGAGGAGCTTTAAATTGGATGTAAACATGAGCAGGTTCAGTGTCAGTGTGAGACAGAACATTAGAAATAAAGTGTGTGTGGCACTGCAAATTTGATCGTGTCCATAAATCCTGTTTTGTAATAAAGGACAGAAACAGAACGTCTTGGTTCATAAAGGACACGAAGAGTCACTGAGTGATCTGATGATTATGAAAACGATGTGAGTCATGATCTTCACACTCATCAAATCATCAAACCTAATTAAACACCTATGAGGGAATTGGGAGAAACGTGTTAGACAGCGCCGTCTACCACCGCCATCACTATCACCACCATCATCACCATCATCATCATCATCATCATCATCATCATCATCATCAAAACACCCAGTGATCAGATGTGTTGTAGGAGAAGAGAGGTGTGTCCCTCCAGCAGAGTTAATGACGGGGAGAAAGGTTTCTGATCTGGAGCCTTGAACCTGTTAACTCAGGTGTGACAGAGGTGACGACTCGTCCTCTTCCCTGTTCGTCTCCAGGTGCATGTTCTTTAGAAGAGACTGTGGTTGTTTGCTTCACATTTATCGCCACATTATCTGCCGTCACAGTTTGATTTGAAGACAGTATGAGGAAGGAAGATTCACTTTTCACTTCCCAAACATCAGATCACTGAAGACGTATTAAACATTATTGCAGATGAACCCGTCAGTTATTATAAACTGTAGAATTACACAGGGAAGAACCAGGACTTTTATACTAAGAACATTTTGCTGGTTACTTTTTCTAAAGTATGTGTGCAGAACTTTTACTGGTAATGATTGTTTTGTGACGAGCCTACAGAGAATCATCTGCAGCTCCGCTCGGCTCCGCAGAGATTTATAATGAGTTTCAGCTCGTTGAGAAAATGAATCTAGCAGCTAAAGAGTCAGATGTTTCTGTCAGAGGTGGTGGAGACCAACAGCAGAGATGGGAGGGAATACTGGATTCGTAAAGCTGTACGTCAGTGTCATATTAATACACGGTGTGTAAATGGTACAGACTTCTCCTCTGTTTTAGCTTGGTCTGGTCCCTCAGCTCTTTTATCATGAAGCAGATCCTAATGTTTAAACGTCTCACCTGCTGTCAGGTGTCAGGTGCACAGCGGCCTGGTGGGGATACAGTTCAGTGTCACGGCTGTTTCTCAGACTGGACGTGAACATGTTGCTGAGTGTGAGGCAGCACGGAGCGAGTGATGGGCGAGGGACTAGATTAACCTGCATCCATATACAGTAACAACTTATTGTAATTATACACACACACACAGACATGTTACAGTAAACTGCAACCCAGCAGTTGGCCAATCAAACATGATGCAAATGATCAACTTCCGTTTTCTGTGGTCAAGATAAGGGAGTTTTCTTAGAGAGATTCCTCCAGTGTAAAGCTCAGACTGTGACGAGTGCCTCCATGTTTCTGGATCCCAAACCTGTCAGAGTTTTACTGGAGGAGCTGAAACCAAACTGTTCAGGTCAGGTTTTTATTCTGTTTTAAAGTAATTCCTACTGAAGGTGATGAAAAATTCAGATTTTCAGTCTATTTTAAATGAATATTTACTTTAAAGAAATGATCCGTTATTTCACAATAAAGTGCAACGCGATCATAAGTTCATATGATGAGAAATGAAACTTGCAGCTTGGTCTTGTGACCAACTGGGAACCAATCCCAGGGTTTGTATTGAAGTCCAGTTACTGCACTGAGAGGAACTGAATGAATAAATGAACGAGGCTCACGTTGATCCCGTGAGAGCCTGAGCTCTACAGATCCGCTTCAGCATCAGTGTGTAATAATCCTGACTTTATACCACTAATATCTGTTTGGCTTGGGGTTTGCACCGCAGCACAAAATTAAGTTTGCAAACGTACATTTCACTTTTTCCATTAGGTCACTGTAAATACAGGATGCATTTATTCTAGTTGAGCTGCAAAGCATGTGAGTGTGTG
>NC_079382.1:23085000-23087500 GCF_021018895.1 Seriola aureovittata | reverse complement strand
CCTCAGCCTTCCCCAGCTATAGATGCCACATCCATGCCGTCACCCCCCCTCCCTCTCTCTCTCCCTCTCTCTCTCTCTCTCTCTGTCATCTGCTGCCTGTCACTCTGCGTCCTGCAGCGCTAAAGATAACCATCAACATGTCATTTCATCTAATTATGAGTCTTAAAATCCCGTTTGTCTCTGGACGGAGGGGAAATCTGTGAATGGGGGCTGAGATCATTTAGTTTATTTCCGACGTTGTGCCACGAGTTTCTCTGGCTCGTGCTCCAGTTTACACACATTCTGTTTCGTTTTCTTCATCTGCATGTAGCAATCTGCCTCCATCTTCCCTTTTTTTGTTTTAAAGATCCTCACAGTTGTTGCCAGAGAATTTCTGAAACAGAGACAGAATTGGAAACAAGTGGAATTACCTCACTCTGTTGGCAGAGCGGGTTTCACTCGCCTCGAGGAAGAAACGGCGAAAATCAAGCCTTGGATCTGAACTAAATTACTGCACCACATCATTCACATTCGTGTTTTGTAAACCTCCCAACTTCCCCCGGTGCCCGATGAGAACATAAATCACCCAGAGGTCCCCGGCTGATCGTCCCAGTGTTTTAATATGGAGATAACTCCGGCACGTGTTGAGTGATGTGAGGCTTCATGCTAACTCTGGATCACACCACGCTGAGCGACAGTAATCGTCCAAAATGATCTCTTCAGGGGGGGAAGTGAAAACTCTCAGCCGATCCAGCTCTGCAGCTCTGTACACACACAGGAACATTTCAGCTTGTTGTCATAGTTTGGCCATCAGACTTATTCCTCATCAGAACGTTTTACTCACTTTTTACTCACTGACTTACGGTAACTCCTGAGACAAACCTGCAGCCACTCAGACTCATGTTGTTCATTGTAAACAGACCCACAGATTTATGATCGCTAAATAATTATGTTGCAGATTTTGGATTTAGCTTCATTTCCAAATAAGTGATTTAGTGTGATATCACCTGACGACTCGTTCGTTGTCTCATGACTCAGCTGTTTTTAAGTCTCATCTAAGTCTCCTAAAGCTCCTCCAGTGTAAAGGTGTGTGTCCATGTGTAGTGTGATTATAGATCAGCTCTAGCTTCTATATTAATACTGTGAAAGTATCAAAGCCTCAGTCCACAGAGAAATGCACACAGCCTGTATTCAGAAACTGAGCCTTAAAACCAGCCGTCAGGACTTCTGGAACTTTGTGATGTCACAACAAAGCAGCCACCACCCTCAGCCACGCCCACATTTTCTGTAATCACACTCCACATGGACAGAGACCTTTAGACTGGAGGAGCAGATGCATCCACACGTTTAGGCTCACACACATGATGAAACATCACACGGACCCATGTGACCACGCACTCACACGTCACACAGCTTCATTATCCCGATGATTAACACTGTGTCGTACATGTTTGTGTCTGTGGTGGCAAACGAGATGCTAATGTTATGAAAATGTCTTCCCATGAGCCCTCAGTGAAGTGACTTTCATGGCGGTCAGTGTTAATTTAGGTTCCAGTGCAGTACGGGAGGAGGAGAGGCGCCTTGTGACCCTTTGGGCTTTCCATATCTTTACAACTTCCGAGGTCGGAAGTTGGAGCTTACGAGCAGCACTTGAAGGCAGCATCAGTCTTCTCATGTACTCCCTCAGTGTCTGCTGTCTCCCTGAGCACTATCATTCTTCCCATTCAGCTTCCTGCCCTATAAATATTTGAGCAGCCCCATTAGGGAGTGAGGTAATCTGAAGACACGCGCTCACGCACACACTCACCGGGACGCCATTAAGGCGTAGTAGCGTCTAATAGTCCTGTCGGAGCGCGAGGGCCCTGGAGCTAACAGGCTAATTAAGAGCGAAACAGGTTTAACAAGTTTAGACTGTTCATTAAGGCAGAAACCTGATTAATTAACAGTGGAGGGGGAGAGTTCGTTAACGAGTCGCGTGATTAATTAAAACTACAGACGACAGAAAGTGTAACTTTAAATGGGGAGAAAGGTGAGGAATGATTACTAGCACCGGAGGGAGGGGAAGAAAGAGAAGAAGGAACAGTGAGTGAGGAAGAGGAGAGGGATGGAGCGAAGACTGAAGAAATAGATGAAGAGGTAGAAAGAGGCAGGGCGGGAAAAAGAGAGAAAGGAGGGAGAAAAGTGTAGAAGAAGAAAAGAGTGAGAGAGAGAGATGGATGATGAGAAGTGAAAGTGGAGTAGAAAAGAGTGACAGGGAGTGAAAGAGGAAGAAACCGCTCCAACTATGGACACCCAGAGATGGGCGAGAGAGAGAGAGAGACAGAGGGAGAGACAGAGGGAGAGAGAGAGAGAGAGACAGAGAGAGAGACAGAGAGAGACAGAGAGAGACAGAGGGAGAGAGAGACAGAGAGAGGAGAGAGAGACAGAGAGAGGGAGAGAGGAGAGAGAGAGAGAGAGACAGAGAGAGAGAGTGAGACAGAGGGAGAGAGAGACAGAGAGAGGGAGAGAGCGAGAGAGACAG
>NC_079382.1:23070000-23075000 GCF_021018895.1 Seriola aureovittata | reverse complement strand
GCATCTCCACCCTCTATTGTAACCCTCTGTTTTTTACCATAGTTCAGATGCTGCAGTGGTTTTAGTCCGTCAGCGTTTCTCCTCTCTGTGGAAACCACACGAATGTCTTCTGCTAAAAACACATTCAGACGTCTCCCACAGATTATCTATGGAAGCCTGCAGGGGACAGTATTAACATTCATGCATGAAAGAAACCAACAAGTGAAACATGAATCTGTGGGAATGTAAAACAGTTTAACCCGTCATTTTGGATTTCCTCCTCGAACGAGTCGCCTTCATTTCTGACTTCAGGGGATTAAAATAATCATCAATCATCAATCAAGTTGAATACTGTGCAGTTAGTTTTAAAGCTCCTCCAGTGTAAAGGTCTGTGTCCATGTGTAGTGTGATTATAGATCAGCTCTAGCTTCTATATTAATACTGTGAAAGTATCAAAGCCTCAGTCCACAGAGAAATGCACACAGCCTGTATTCAGAAACTGAGCCTTAAAACCAGCCGTCAGGACTTCTGGAACTTTGTGATGTCACAACAAAGCAGTCACCAAGCCCCGCCCACCTGGACCCACCATCCAAACCTTCAACCTCCCCCGTTCTGCTGTTGTACTCCACAGGACACATAAGAGACGACATGTGTTACGACGTGTTAAACTACGTTCATGAGCTCAGATACTCGCTTTAATTTGTGTAGGGGCTTTTGAGTTACATGATCACAATCGACCAGATCGTCTTGGTCTCTGATGCTAGAAACTAACTGGTTACATATGGATCAACCGTACAAAATAAAACACAAGAAAAGTGTAAAATCTTTACTAAATCTAAACCTGGTGTGGAGGTGTTTCTGTGCTCATCCCAGAGACACAAACATCATTTAGAGATTCTTTTTTGGTCAAGTGGAAACAGTGAAAGTGTCCTGGTGAATGTGAAGAGATAGATGATGAAGTCAGATCTCTTCTCCATCACAGAGCGCCGTTAAGTTTGGAGCATTTCCGTTGTGTAACTGAGGCTTTTATAACAGCAGCAGCAGCAGCACTGTAACCTTGGCACACCAAGAACTTCCTCCTCCCACACACACACACACACACACACACACACACACACACACACACACACACACTCGTCCTGTCTCAGCAAAGCTGCCTGTACTGCCACCTCCCACACACATACTCTATTCAGGGCACACACACACACATGCACACAGACACACACACACACTCATGCACACAGACACACACACGCACACACTCATGCACACAGACACACACACACGCACACTCATGCACACACACTCATGCACACAGACACACACACACACTCATGCACACACACTCATGCACACACACACACACACACACACACACACACACACACACACACACTCATATCTTTTTCTGACAGAAATATCCAGTAGCATAATTGACTTCCTACCTGCTGTAAATCACTGTCTACAAGCTGTCTGCTCAAGCGTGTGTGTGTGTGTGTGTGTGTGTGTGTGTGTGTGTGTGTGTGTGTGTGTACATTACAGTTCAGATGAAGTTCATTTGATTCATCTCTCTCACCCTGTTAGATTTCATTTCAGTGGTTTCTGGAGAGCCTCTCCTCGTTCCTCGCGCTCAGATCCAGATCTGCTGCGATGCCTCGGCTTAACGGATGATTGGCAGCTCTAAATTAAAACAAAACATGGCCGCTGCAACATGAACAGTAGGCAGTTTAAGTCCCTGGATGACAGAGGGATGATGCTTTTAGACTGAGCACAGACTCCCGAGGAGGAGAGATGAAATAATGAGTTTTAGGTGATGATATTTCTATTTCACAAATGGATCCATTTCTATTTTTTGCCTCTGTGGCTGATCTGAAGTCGCCGTGTGAAGCTCAGCTTTCACACACTGTACAAACTGTAACTGTAGACGCAGCTGTCAGTCGTGTTTCTTATGGGCCTTTTACTTTCTTTATTTCTTGGTGTCTTGACAAACCAGGAAGACACAGAGCAAAGTTCTTTTCTGCACCTTCACTCAGCAGCTGAGACCGACTCTTTTTACAACTGCAGTGATTGTGTGTTTTTGAAACTTATTTCAGGGCTGCAGTTTCACTCTTTCATCCACAGTGTGGCTGCAGTGTTTTTGGTTTAGCAGCACCTGTCGAGCAATGCCGATTTTCCGTTGCAGACAAAAGCCTGATGTTAGCGGGTCTCAGTGGGTTTTTCGACCAGTAGAAAAAGATCTATAGTGACCACAGGAGCAGCCGGTTGATGAGCTAACATGGAAGTACAAGTCAGCTTGTGAAACTAGCTGCAAAACGTGCCTCATCTCTGAAGAGATGTAATGGTGCGACACAGCTAACACGATAGCTTCCTCTGTTTCAGACACAATGAGCTTGACACATCAAATTCATGTGTCAGAGTTCAAACCACTGCTGCTGTGATCAGGCCCTGAGATGGTAAATGTTCTTATTATTTTCTAGTCCATAGAACCACTCAAAGCTCTTTTCACTGCAGGTCACATTCACCCATTCATACTGCGCTTGTACTAGACCCAGCACCGACCTGCAGGGCTGAAACATGAAGCCGCTGCAGTCGATCCCCATAGACTCCCATGTTAAAACTGCCAAGATGGTGACGGTGGAGCAGCTCACACTGAGCTTCAGAATTCACTGATAAATGTAGGTTTGTGTTTGGACCTTTACGATAATTTTCAGAACTTTTCCCAAATATTGGAATTGAAAGAAGCCAGTGTGAAGAACACATCCACACCGTCGTCTTTCTGGTCCAGGTGCTGAATGTGATGATGAGTGATTTCTGTTTCCCAAGGACTCTCAACAATGTTAAAATACTCTCTTTAAAAGATTCTTCTTTATTACCTCAGAAAAAGTTCAACATTTTCAAACCCCAACTGGCTGTTTGTGGAATACAGAGGTATTAACAGAGCGAGCGGAGCCTTGGATCGTGTTGCAGGTCCTTGGGCGGCAGAAATGAAAGATCACCAGTCTTCTTTCTTTTTAAGATGCATTCTGGGTTTTGAGGTTCATGAGCCTTGAGGATTAAAACACAAGAGTCGTTTAATTTAATTAAGAGCATGAAAATCATGACAAACTGAGGGACAAAGGTGTCACCTGACAGCAGCTATTCATGTTACTAATGACTGTTGTTGCCCCCTTTAGTTTTGTCCCTCAATAACATATTTAACGCCTCGTTTTTTAATTTCTTTTCTCCTAAATATGAAACCGTCTGTCTCACAGGTAATTGCCCAGATTTGAATGTCAGTACCTCCGAGGGGATATAGCTGCCTGAAAGAGCGAGGTCTCTCTCTGGAGCTGCTTTTCACACTGTCGTTCAGCACTCTCACCGAAAGAAAAAAAGAAATCCATTGTAAAAGAGGCAGAGGCTGATTTTTGCACCCACAAGAGCAGAAAATAGACCAGAATTCAATGCAGTGCCAGTAAAAAAGGGAAGAATGGGTTACGAGAAAGTCTCAGTGAATTTGGGCTGGAAAAGCTCTCTGTCCACCTACGCACACGACCCAGAGGTGACGGCAACCGGCTCAGGCACTTTCTCTGGAGGCTGTCAAAAAGCTCTCTGGAAAATGTGGGAAGTGAGAGAACCAGCAGCAGAGGAGACAGGTGGAGAGAAGGTGGTGGATACCTGTGAGTGCTGCAGATTAAAGGTCTCGTGTTGGTGCAGCAGATAACTGCTATAATCCGTCAAATGTGGATACAAGCACCAAAATGTGTATTTTTATCCGTCCGGGGCCATTCATTTGAAAAATCCCATTAGAAATTTAAAGATGGCCGCCATTTCTGACATAGGAAACACATATTTTACGACAGGATTTTATGATTTTGCTATTGGTTTCTGTGTTTTAGAGTCTGAGGAAGTCAACTCTTACATTTCCTCAGAGCTTCATTTGTGCAGTTTCTAATTTTTCATGTGAAAAATTCTGCATAAAACAGAAATTATTATGAATGATGAACCGAAAGTTCTGTAAATTTTCTTAACATTAGCTCTCTAGGCTAACTCGCTAGCGCTAGGCTAGGTAGAAAGCTTTCTTGTGAGTAATATTTTTGCTGAAATATACTTTCATTTCATTTTTTATTGCAAAAAATAACATTTCCTTGCCAGAAATGGCGGCCAGCTAATGTGTTTTATCAAAAGAGTGATAGCGGAGGAGGATTTGTGCCACATTTGAAAGATTCCCCTGAGTTATGCAGATAGCAGCTGAGCTAACGAGCCGTCAGGACTTCTGGAACTTTGTGATGTCACAACAAAGCAGTCACCAAGCCCCGCCCACCTGGACCCACCATCCAAACCTTGCAGGATTTGGTTTCTCTGAGTGTTTTTACTTGAAATCTGCTATATTTTTATTAGATCACTCAGAAAACAGTCAGCCAATCAGAAGAAGATGGTTTTTTGCTTCTTAAAACCACAAATATATCTTCTTATGGATCAACACTTAAAGATAAAACACAGGAGAAGAAGAAAACATGAAGCTTTAACACCTGAAGACGCACGCTCATACCTGACATTAAAACAATGGTCAGCTCCACACGTGTTAATCGTCTTAACGCTCATAAAGCTGCACTCGTGTCCTGCTGGGAGCTTCCTGGTTAAACCACGGCCTCCTGCTGTCGGCCTTCACCTCAGCTGCTTCGGCTCAGCTTGTGCCTTGCTCAAGGGCACAGTAGGTGCAGCTCTGCAGAGTGAAAGCGATGTTTCTAATTTCCACAAGCCTCACGCAGGCAACACACTCCACACATGACTTTTTAATTTTCAACACAACGCTGTGTAAAAGCTCTACCTGGGCTGATGTAAGAACGCAGGTATTGTAATATAACTGCTGAGCAAGTGCATTTTTATTTATAAAACTTCTGGCGGGGGGTGAAATTGGCTTGAAATTTTATTTGGCCTGGCGCAGAGACGGTCTTAAAATGTTTTAAATTTAAACTTCAGCCCGCTCACGGTTCACATGCACACACTGTTTCTGTTTTCACCCGCAAATTTAAAGGGATGTT